>NW_027208530.1:27500-55785 GCF_027789765.1 Dendropsophus ebraccatus | reverse complement strand
GTTGTCTCTGCTCCCTGCTGTCCGTACCTGAGTAGCGCTGTGTCTCTGCTCCCTGTGCTCCATTTATATAAATGTGATATATTATTTGGAGAAGGCAGTTATAAAGGGTTAAGTATATAATAATGTACAACCAGACCAGACCCTTAATAGGGACACTGGACCCCAACTCTCTTGTGTGCCCCCCCATCCCAGACTGGTGTCACCCTGGACCCCCCGGCCCCCCTCCCACTCCCGACTGGGCACCCTTCACCTCCCCCCCTCAGACTGGGCACCCTTCACACCCCATTCCCAGACTGGGCACCCCTTCCCCTCCTCCCCACACTGGGCAGCCTTCACCCTCTCCCCAGACTGGCGCCCCTGATTGTCCTCCCCTTCCACACACCGGTCTTTTATTTATTCCTCCTCCATAGGGCAGGTACAGTACAGGACCTGCGGTGACATCATAGTCCACATACCAAGGTCCTTCACCATCTACACAAGTAACTTTGCGGTACTGTCTCCTGGCTGCTGTTTAGCCTGATTTGCACAAATCTCGGTAAAAACGCTGCGATTTTGAACAAATTATAGCTAAACAGCAGCCAGGAGACAGGACAGTATGGGAAATACCTCTTCTGATCAAGTTATAATCGTCCCCGTCTTCCTCACACTGACAGAGGGCAGGAGGCTTCCAGGCTGCCTCATCCACTGGGATCCTTCTCTCTCTGGTCCCTGTGATGGCGCCCCCCCTGGTCTCTGCAACCGGGGCAGCTGCCCCCCCCCCCTCCCTACAGCCCTGGTGCAGAGATGTTGATAAGTTAGGTTCATTGATCAACTGAAACTGTAGCCCCCGATCCTATCTATTGTCTTCTCTGAGCGAAAGAAATCAGACGGCAGTTTCTGGTGGGACTTCTCACATATATTATCATGGTAAAGCCATTGAAAAGCAACAGCTCGGCCTCTTCTGATGACAAGGGCAGATCCAGCATCTAACCCACACCAGGTGATTCCTCTTCCCCCTGGTAGGGGAAAACTGCACACTGCACTGATGAAATGGACCCTCAGAAAGTCTGCACACGTAGAAGTCATTCAGAATTATAAAACGATCCTTTGCAATGGCCGACAGATGACTATTGTGATCGATCAGGTTAAATTTTGGGAGTTCTGTCGACCATTTCCCATTTTACACAAGTCTACTGTAAAATTGAGTATTGAATGGCTTCATCAATTTATGGGCAACTTAGGAGACATAATATAAGCACTCTTATAAGAGTGCACACTATATCTGGAGGAACCATCAGTCATCTAAGACTCATTGCCAAAAAGTAAGAGGCAGCACAGTAACCAAACACTTGTCCTGCAGATCAAATCCATCTTCAGAAGGCACCACTGTCCAACTTTTTAAGTGACCTTCTACTCCTTACACTGCTCTTTCCTCAATAGAAAACATTGAAGTCCTATTATTGTGACCAGCAGCTATATTCGTAAATGATGTGGTGCAGCACGGACAGCAGCTAGGCGGGCCAGGAGTAACTCCATAAGGTCCTTGTAGGTGTCAGGATTAGAGATGATGCGAACTGGGTTCGAGTCGATCCGAACCCGAACGTTCAGCATTTGATTAGTGGCGGCTGCTGAACTTGGTTAACGCTCTAAGGTTGTCTGGAAAACATGGATACAGGCCAATGACTATATCCATTGATTTCCACATAGCCTTAGGGCTTTATCCAACTTCAGCAGCCACCGCTAATCAAATGCCGAAAGTTTGGGTTCGGATCGACTCGAGCATGCTCCAGGTTCGCTGATCTCTAGTCAGGATCCATGCTGGCTGCATCACACATCTGCTGGACTGTCCATAGAGCCAACACCACCATCCAGTTGCCCCCACAGATGATCAGTTGGGCCCAGGACTGTGGAAATTAGGGGCCAGTGCAGTACTGGAGGTCTTGCTCGTCCAACCAGTATCGACATTTCTAGCCATGTGATGTGTTGCATTGTCTTGTTGGAAGATCTTACCTGCTCCAGGAACAACAATCTGCATGTTTGGGTGTATGTGACCTTCAGGTATGGATTTAGACCCAGATCATCTGAAAGCACCTCCACATGAATGAATGGCCCAGACAACATCCCCCAGACCATAACACTGCCCCCCGGCTTGTGTTATTCCAGCAATGGCTGCAGAGTGTTTGTTCACTGATGTTTCTCTATTTACATGACAACGTCCATCTGTTCCATGAAGCCTTTACCGACCAGCAGAGAACACAACTCTTTACCGATCAGCAGAGAACACAACCCTTTACCGACCAGCAGAGAACACAACCCTTTACCGACCATCAGAGAAGACAACCCTTTACCGACCAGCAGAGAACACAGCCCTTTACTGACCAGCAGAGAACACAACCCTTTACTGACCAGCAGAGAAGACAACCCTTTACCGACAAGCAGAGAAGACAAACCTTTACCGACCAGCAGAGAACACAGCCCTTTACTGACCAGCAGAGAACACAACCCTTTACTGACCAGCAGAGAAGACAGCCCTTTACCGACAAGCAGAGAAGACAAACCTTTACCGACCAGCAGAAATGACAACCCTTTACCCACCAGCAGAAATGACAACCCTTTACCCACCAGCAGAAATGACAACCCTTTACCCACCAGCAAAGAAGACAGCCCTTTACCGACCAGCAGAGAAGACAGCCCTTTACCGACCAGCACAGAAGACAGCCCTTTACCGACCAGCAGAGAAGACAGCCCTTTACCGACCAGCGAAGAAGAGAACCCTTTACCAACGAGCAGAGAAGACAGCCCTTTACCGACCAGCACAGAAGACAACCCTTTACCGACCAGCAGAGAAGACAACCCTTTACCAACCAGCAGAGAAGACAGCCCTTTACCATCCAGCAGAGAAGACAGCCCTTTACCGACCAGCAGAGAAGACAGCCCTTTACCGACCAGCGAAGAAGAGAACCCTTTACCAACGAGCAGAGAAGACAGCCCTTTACCGACCAGCACAGAAGACAACCCTTTACCGACCAGCAGAGAAGACAACCCTTTACCAACCAGCAGAGAAGAGAGCCGTTTACCGACCAGCAGAGAAGACAACCCTTTACCGACCAGCAGAGAAGATAGCGGTTTACCAACCAGCAGAGAAGACAGCCCTTTACCGATCAGCAGAGAACACAGCGGATGAGAATACAGGGGTGTAGCTAAGATTCATGGGGCCTCATAGCAAAAGAACTGTGTATACATGAGCCGTGCCCATACCCGGGGAAATAGGGTGTATACATGAGCCGTGCACATACCCAGGGAATAGGGTGTATACATGAGCCGTGCCCATACCCAGGGAATAGGGTGTATACATGAGCCGTGCCCATACCCGGGAAATAGGGTGTATACATGAGCCGTGCCCATACCCGGGAAATAGGGTGTATACATGAGCCGTGCCCATACCCCGGGGAAATAGGGTGTATACATGAGCCGTGCACATACCCCGGGAAATAGGGTGTATACATGAGCCGTGCCCATACCCCGGGGAAATAGGGTGTATACATGAGCCGTGCCCATTGCCGGGGAATAGGGTGTATACATGAGCCGTGCACATACCCGGGGAATAGGGTGTATACATGAGCCGTGCCCATTGCCGGGGAATAGGGTGTATACATGAGCCGTGCCAGGGCCGCTTTAACCAGAGGGCACATGGTGCACGTGCACCGGGCCCACTGGTTAAAGGGGCCCCCCGAGCAGGCCGGCCGTTGCTATGTGCGACCAATGCGGTCGCACAGGGCTCCGGCCACCAGCCTGTCAGGGGGGAGCGCCATGGATAGGTAATCTACTTACCCCTCCATGGCGCCCCCTGCAGGGCCCCCCCCGTCCGCCGCTGCCCCCGCCCGCTGCTGTTGCTGCGGCGCTTCAGCGCTTCAGCAGCAGCGACACTGACAGAGAGAGAGCGCCATTGGCTCCCTCCCTGTCAGTCACTCTTGTGGCCGCACTTCCTGTGGTCACAAGAGGCCGAACTCTCCCTCTAGCGCCCGACGTCACTGGAGCGTCAGCGCGAGGGTAAGGGGAGTGCAGCCTCTTGTGACCGCAGGAAGTGCGGCCACAAGAGGGAAGAGAAGAGGAACGCGTGGACCCAGGTGAGTAACAGTGTTTAATGTCCAGAAAGTATTCCAGCGAGACAGCCATCCTTGATAAAATCCACTTTATTTAACTTGGACAAAAATAGAATAAAACATCCAGCACATGGATAGTGCGACGCGTTTCGACGTTAGTACGTCTTAATCACTGCATAGATACATTGTGTGCATGAAACATATAAATAGTGCTCAAAACAATTAAAACACAAAGGGAAGCTCACCTGTATCTGTGTCCAGCAAACATCATAGAGTGGGCTAGCAATCAGCAATGAGGTGAATCACCAACATGCAGCTGGACACAGGACAGGTGAGTAACAGCTCCATCTGGTGGACAGGAGGAATCATGCATGAGAGGATATCAATACAAATACATTAGGTCCGTTTTGTAATTTAACCCTTTGGGAAAACGGGAACCCAGATTGAGAATCCAATACGCTTCTCTATTCAACAGCTTGCGCTGCCAATCCCCTCCTCTTGCATCTCTATACACCTTCTCTATACCAAAAAATGAGAAAAACTTTGTTTCACCATTATGAATGTCTACAAAATGTCGTGCGGCACCGGACATATGAGTACTCTTTTTTGCAATGTCATGAAGATGTTCCGCAATTCTAACTTTTAATTTACGTGAGGTACATCCTACATATAATTTATTACACGCATTACACTCTATTCCATAAATTATATGATCACTATCACAATTGATAAATGAATTGATTTTATAAATTTTCTTTCTTTCACAGTCTTGGAAAGTATTAGTTTTTTTCAATATTATATGGGTGGGGGGGCGGCTATATACTATGGGGGAGCACAGGGGAGCTATATACTATGGGAGGGGCGGCTATATACTATGGGGGAGCACAGGGAGCTATATACTATGGGGGGGGCGGCTATATACTATTGGGGAGCACAGGGAAGCTATATACTATGGGGGGGTTATATACTATTGGGGAGCACAGGGGAGCTATGTACTATGGGGGGGCGGCTATATACTATGGGGGAGCAAAGGGGAGCTATGTACTATTGGGGGGGCGGCTATATACTATGGGGGAGCACAGGGGAGCTATATACTATGGGGGGACGGCTATATACTATGGGGGAGCACAGGGGAGCTATATACTATGGGGGGGCGGCTATATACTATGGGGGAGCACAGGGGAGCTATGTACTATGGGGGGGCGGCTATATACTATGGGGGAGCACAGGGGAGCTATATACTATGGGGGGGCGGCTATATACTATGGGGGAGCACAGGGGAGCTATATACTATGGGGGGTTATATACTATTGGGGAGCACAGGGGAGCTATGTACTATGGGGGGCGGCTATATACTATGGGTGAGCACAGGGGAGCTATGTACTATGGGGGGGCGGCTATATACTATGGGGGAGCACAGGGGAGCTATATACTATGGGGGGGGCGGCTATATACTATTGGGGAGCACAGGGAAGCTATATACTATGGGGGGGTTATATACTATTGGGGAGCACAGGGGAGCTATGTACTATGGGGGGGCGGCTATATACTATGGGGGAGCAAAGGGGAGCTATGTACTATTGGGGGGGCGGCTATATACTATGGGGGAGCACAGGGGAGCTATATACTATGGGGGGGTCGGCTATATACTATGGGGGAGCACAGGGGAGCTATATACTATGGGGGGGTTATATACTATTGGGGAGCACAGGGGAGCTATGTACTATGGGGGGCGGCTATATACTATGGGGGAGCACAGGGGAGCTATGTACTATGGGGGGGCGGCTATATACTATGGGGAGCACAGGGGAGCTATATACTATGGGGGGGGCGGCTATATACTATGGGGGAGCACAGGGGAGCTATATACTATGGGGGGTTATATACTATTGGGGAGCACAGGGGAGCTATGTACTATGGGGGGCGGCTATATACTATGGGTGAGCACAGGGGAGCTATGTACTATGGGGGGGCGGCTATATACTATGGGGGAGCACAGGGGAGCTATATACTATTGGGGAGCACAGGGGAGCTATGTTTTATGGGGGGGCGGCTATATACTATGGGGGAGCACAGGGGAGCTATGTACTATGGGGGGGTGGCTATATACTATCGGGGAGCACAGGGGAGCTATATACTATGGGGGAGCACAGGGGGGCTATATACTATAGGGGAGCACAGGGGAGCTATATACTATTGGGGAGCACAGGGGAGCTATATACTATGGGGGAGCACAGGGGGGCTATATACTATTGGGGAGCACAGGGGAGCTATATACTATTGGGGAGCACAGGGGAGCTATATACTATGGGGGAGCACAGGGGGCTATATAATATGGGGGAGCACAGGGGGTATATACTATGGGGGAGCACAGGGGGCTATATACTATGGGGGAGCACAGGGGAGCTATATACTATTGGGGAGCACAGGGGTGCTATATACTATTGGGAGCACAGGGGGCTATATACTATGGGGGAGCACAGGGGGGCTATATACTATAGGGGAGCACAGGGGAGCTATATACTATTGGGGAGCACAGGGGAGCTATATACTATTGGGGAGCACAGGGGAGCTATATACTATGGGGGAGCACAGGGGAGCTATATACTATGGGGGAGCACAGGGGGCTATATAATATGGGGGAGCACAGGGGGGTATATACTATGGGGAGCACAGGGGGCTATATACTATGGGGGAGCACAGGGGAGCTATATACTATTGGGGAGCACAGGGGGCTATATACTATGGGGGAGCACAGGGGGCTATATACTATGGGGGAGCACAGGGGAGCTATATACTATTGGGGAGCACAGGGGTGCTATATACTATTGTGGAGCACAGAGGGCTATATACTATGGGGGAGCACAGGGGGCTATATACTATTGGGGAGCACAGGGATCTATATACTATGGGGGAGAGCACAGTGGGGCTATATATTAGGTAGAGCACAGGGGGGCTATATACTATTGGGGAGAGCACAGGGGGGGCTATATACTATTGGGGAGAGCACAGGGCGGCTATATACTATTGGGGAGAGCACAGGGGGGCTATATACTATTGGGGAGAGCACAGGGGGGCTATATACTATTGGGGAGAGCACAGGGGGGCTATATACTATTGGGGAGAGCACAGAGGGGGCTATATACTATTGGGGAGAGCACAGGGGGGCTATATACTATTGGGGGAGAGCACAGGGGAGCTATATACTATTGTGGGAGAGCACAGGGGGGCTATATACTATTGTGGGATAGCACAGGGGGGCTATATACTATTGGGGAGAGCACAGGGGGGCTATATACTATTGGGGGAGAGCACAGGGGGGCTATATACTAATGGGGGAGCGCACAGGAGGGCTGTATATAACTGGAGGAGCACATGAGGGGCTATATACTACAGGGACACCTTAAAACTATGGAGGCACAGAGGGGTGTAACTATGTAGGGGTACAGAGGGGTGTAACTACTGTATAGGGGTACAAGGGACCTAACTACTGTATGTGTTGGAGCCTAAAATATTTGTCTGGCAGATTCTGGAGAGAAGATTCACAGCCAGGAGAAGACTTCAAGGTGGCCCAGGCTGGATGGAGAGAAAAAGAAAAGGTGACAGACTCTGATCGGAGAAGACGCCCCCGGTGAGTCACTGGATGTAACTGCACTCTGTTATAGGGTTGTAGTGTTAGGGGTCATGATGTGGCGGTATTATGTAATGGTATCATTGATGATATCTTTCTGTTTTGTTTAGTGCAGTTTTTATGTAATATGTAATCACTGAATGGTGGAAATAGTGTTATAAGGTAACTACTGTATGTATTGGGGCTCCTGATACAGTGTGGGGGCAAATTCAGTACATTATACAATGTGCCGAAAGGGAAGGGGGGGCCCACTCTTGAGGGCTGTGCACTGGGCCCACCAATGTATTAAAACGGCCCTGAGCCGTGCACATACCCAGGGAATAGGGTGTATACATGAGCCGTGCCCATACCCCGGGAAATAGGGTGTATACATGAGCCGTGCCCATACCCGGGGAATAGGGTGTATACATGAGCCGTGCCCATACCCGGGGAATAGGGTGTATACATGAGCCGTGCACATACCCAGGAAATAGGGTGTATACATGAGCCGTGCCCATACCCGGGGAATAGGGTGTATACATGAGCCGTGCACATACCCAGGAAATAGGGTGTATACATGAGCCGTGCCCATACCCGGGGAATAGGGTGTATACATGAGCCGTGCCCATACCCGGGGAATAGGGTGTATACATGAGCCGTGCACATACCCGGGGAATAGGGTGTATACATGAGCCGTGCCCATACCCGGGGAATAGGGTGTATACATGAGCCGTGCCCATACCCGGGGAAATAGGGTGTATACATGAGCCGTGCACATACCTGGGGAATAGGGTATATACATGAGCCGTGCCCATACCCGGGGAAATAGGGTGTATACATGAGCCGTGCCCATACCCAGGGAATAGGGTGTATACATGAGCCGTGCCCATACCCGGGGAAATAGGGTGTATACATGAGCCGTGCACATACCCAGGGAATAGGGTGTATACATGAGCCGTGCCCATACCCGGGGAAATAGGGTGTATACATGAGCCGTGCCCATACCCAGGGAATAGGGTGTATACATGAGCCGTGCCCATACCCCGGGAAATAGGGTGTATACATGAGCCGTGCACATACCCGGGGAATAGGGTGTATACATCAGCCGTGCCCATACCCAGGAAATAGGGTGTATACATGAGCCGTGCCCATACCCAGGAAATAGGGTGTATACATGAGCCGTGCCCATACCCGGGGAAATAGGGTGTATACATGAGCCGTGCCCATACCCAGGAAATAGGGTGTATACATGAGCCGTGCACATACCCAGGGAATAGGGTGTATACATGAGCCGTGCACATACCCGGGGAAATAGGGTGTATACATGAGCCGTGCTCATACCCGGGGAAATAGGGTGTATACATGAGCCGTGCACATACCCGGGGAATAGGGTGTATACATGAGCCGTGCACATACCTGGGGAATAGGGTGTATACATGAGCCGTGCCCATACCCCGGGAAATAGGGTGTATACATGAGCCGTGCCCATACCCAGGGAATAGGGTGTATACATGAGCCGTGCACATACCCAGGGAATAGGGTGTATACATGAGCCGTGCACGTACCCAGGGAAATAGGGTGTATACATGAGCCATGCCCATACCCGGGGAAATAGGGTGTATACATGAGCCGTGCACATACCCGGGGAAATAGGGTGTATACATGAGCCGTGCCCATACCCGGGGAAATAGGGTGTATACATGAGCCGTGCCCATACCCGGGGAATAGGGTGTATACATGAGCCGTGCACATACCCGGGGAATAGGGTGTATACATGAGCCGTGCCCATACCCGGGAAATAGGGTGTATACATGAGCCGTGCCCATACCCGGGGAATAGGGTGTATACATGAGCCGTGCACATACCCGGGGAATAGGGTGTATACATGAGCCGTGCACATACCAGGGGAATAGGGTGTATACATGAGCCGTGCACATACCCAGGGAATAGGGTGTATACATGAGCCATGCACATACCCAGGGAATAGGGTGTATACATGAGCCATGCACATACCCAGGGAATAGGGTGTATACATGAGCCGTGCCCATACCCGGGGAAATAGGGTGTATACATGAGCCGTGCACATACCCGGGGAAATAGGGTGTATACATGAGCCGTGCTCATACCCGGGGAAATAGGGTGTATACATGAGCCGTGCACATACCCGGGGAATAGGGTGTATACATGAGCCGTGCACATACCAGGGGAATAGGGTGTATACATGAGCCGTGCACATACCCAGGGAATAGGGTGTATACATGAGCCATGCACATACCCAGGGAATAGGGTGTATACATGAGCCATGCACATACCCAGGGAATAGGGTGTATACATGAGCCGTGCCCATACCCGGGGAAATAGGGTGTATACATGAGCCGTGCCCATACCCGGGGAAATAGGGTGTATACATGAGCCGTGCTCATACCCGGGGAAATAGGGTGTATACATGAGCCGTGCACATACCCGGGGAATAGGGTGTATACATGAGCCGTGCCCATACCCGGGGAATAGGGTGTATACATGAGCCGTGCACATACCAGGGAAATAGGGTGTATACATGAGCCGTGCACATACCAGGGACATAGGGTGTATACATGAGCCGTGCACATACCCGGGGGAATAGGGTGTATACATGAGCCGTGCCCATACCCGGGAAATAGGGTGTATACATGAGCCGTGCACATACCCGGGGAATAGGGTGTATACATGAGCCGTGCACATACCCAGGGAAATAGGGTGTATACATGAGCCGTGCACATACCCGGGGAATAGGGTGTATACATGAGCCGTGCACATACCCAGGGAATAGGGTGTATACATGAGCCATGCACATACCCAGGGAATAGGGTGTATACATGAGCCATGCACATACCCAGGGAATAGGGTGTATACATGAGCCGTGCCCATACCCGGGGAAATACACCCTATCAGTGTAATAATAACAATAAAATTTGTGTATATAGCGTATAGTATATATATTGAGTAGAAAGCGTATAGCATAGTATATATATTGAGTAGATAGCGTATAGCATAGTATATATATTGTGTATATAGCGTATAGCACTGTGTATATATATTGTGTATATAGCGTATAGCACTGTATATATATTGTGTATATAGCGTATAGCACTGTATATATATTGTGTATATAGCGTATTTCACTGTATATATATTGTGTATATAGCGTATAGCATAGAATATATATTGTGTATATAGCGTATAGCACTGTATATATATTGTGTATATAGCGAACAGCACTGTATATATATGGGGTATATAGCGTATAGCACTATATATATTGAGTAGATAGCGTAAAGCATAGTGTATATATATTTGGTATATAGCGTATAGCATAGTGTATATATATTGTGTATATAGCGTATAGCACTGTGTATATATATTGTGTATATAGCGTATAGCACTGTATATATATTGTGTATATAGCATAAAGCATAGTGTATATATATTTGGTATATAGCGTATAGCATTGTGTATATATATTGTGTATATAGCGTATAGCACTGTATATATATGGGGTATATAGCGTATAGCATAGTGTGTATATATATTGTGTATATAGTGTATAGCACTGTATATATTGTGTATATAGCGTATAGCACTGTATATATATTGTGTATATAGCGTATAGCACTGTATATATATTGTGTAAATAGCGTATAGCACTGTATATATATTGTGTATATAGCGTATAGCATTGTGTATATGTGGAAAATTTCTCACCTGTAATTTTCATTTCCTGGAGTCCGGAGGCAGCACACCATGGGATAACTGGATCTCATCCACTCGGATAGAAGAGTAATTATTCCTAGCAATACAAACAGAATAATTAATTATCCAATCAGAATGAAACCTGCCCCTTAAGGCCTAGCTAGGAACTCAGAAGTACGTACAGTTTGTAGCAATGACACCATGGGCGGGATTATTGTGCTGCCTCTGGACTCCAGGAAATGAAAATTACAGGTGAGAAATTTTCCACTTCCTGGTCGTCGTCCGGCAGCACACCATGGGAATGCAAAGCAATGGTAAAGAGGCGGGTTACACAGAGGCTGCTCCTTGGATCAGTCCCTCACCGAAGGCTGATCCCTCAGAGGCAAATGTGTCGAGTCTGTAGTGTTTGATGAATGTAGTGGCTGAAGACCATGTGGCAGCTTTATATATGTAACACCCCCTAATGAAGCTTCCAGTGTAAGGAGGGGGTTTTGGTTTGTTTCACCTTCTCACTCAGCGCAGTGCCTCCACCTGAGTCTTGACAAGAGCTTGCTTGGTATGCAGGAGGTTGTCACTCTTCTGCCAGGGGTTGACTCAGGAAACCCCCACCTAGCTCGGTACACACTCAATACACTATAAGTGATATACTCACAGAGAGAAGTAACATGGAAACAGGAACCAATTTAATGCTTGGTAAAATCAATACTGGGCTTGACAATGGGGTATGAATAAACAGGGAATGGATATGATATAAAAATAAATGTGGCAACACAGAACTCTCCCCCCTGAAAGTGGAACACTTCAGCTGCAGGAAGGGGGGTTGTTTGGTATAAGGGGTGACTAGTGTGAGCACTCTAACAATTTAGACTCTAGGAGATGACTCTCATCACACACAGTCACTGCACACCAAGCCGGCACATACATCCACACTGACTATATGTAATAAGTCAGGCTGCAGCCATATAGTAAGATAAATGTCTATACGTTGGGGCCCAGTTGCCGCGGACGTTGGCGCGCTTTAGAAGTTGTTGGTGCACTTAATAACAAAGGAGTTGCAACTTGAACAATCCACCAGGTCACAGCTCTTGTGAACAGAACAGATCCAAGAAGGTCTAAGCTGTAATTCTTTAATTGTCACTGTCCAGCCACAGCTTCACCAGCCAGGATACAAAGGGTTACTCACTCTTTTGCTGCTGATCTACACCCCAGGCTCAGTCCAGGTTTCCAACATGGAGCAGCAGCATTTAGGAAGGATCTCACAGAGGGAGTGGGTGGCAGGATTCTCCTCACTGGACACACAGGAGCTGGGGGGTCCTGTCTGGGCTCAGTCCTTCCTCTCTCAGCTGTCAGGTCTCTCTCTGTTACCCCTGACACAGCCAGCACAGGAGGTGGTCTCCTCTCCTCAGACCATGCTGCCCACCATGCACTGTCTCTCTCTGGCTCCTCCTCTTCCTCCCAGCGCAGCATCACTTCCTGCTCCCCTCAGCTCACTGTCCCAGGGAGAGATGGGAAATGTAGTTTGTGTGCCTTTCTCATAAGCTGCACCTGCTGTTCTCCCTAAATCCTCTCCGAGGGTTACATCCTCCCCCTGGGGAGCCAGCGTGGGTGCAGAAGCACTAAAAGTTGGCTCACCACCTGAAAAGTGAAATAGAGTTAAAGCATCCTGACCAACTCTACACTCAGGCACACCCCAATCACTGCCACGCCACACATGGTTGCAGTTGGACCCTATGCTATTTGAGTGTAATGATGTAATTCTAGGGACCTCGATAGCATGACCCATATCATCATAAGTTAGCATCATGGGGGGTCTAATATCTCTCTTGGGGCGAGTGTGTACTGTGGGGGTCCCTTCCTCCACCCCTGACTCTTGGACTTCGTGCTGTGGGTCAAGTTCTACTTCATTGGCTTCTTCATCAGGCAACCTTTCTTCCACAGTCTCCCCCAATGTAAGATGGGAACAGTCAGGGGAGTATTCCATTGGTTCATCCCCATCTGGTGACCAATCTTCAGCATCTTCCACAACAGTAGAAGGGCCATCGACCCAGCTGTAATCCAGTCCCCAGTCATCAGTAGACTCACTTTCACTGTCCTCAGGGTTTATCACTGGGCTGACTGGTTGACACAGCCGATTACTCCTCTTTGGGGGCTTTGCTTTACCCCGTACTTCCTCAGTCACAGGACTTCTGGAACAGACATTTTCTCCAATAGGTAACAGATGCTGGCGGTGGTAAGTCTTGGTAGTCCCTTTATTTCGCTCTGGTTTCACTCGATAAGCAGGGATGCCTGACAATTTCTCCACTACAATAAAGGGTTCTGAGCGCCATCGATCAGCTAATTTGTGTTTCCCATGCAGACCCAATTGTTGAATGAGGACTCTGTCTCCAGGCTGCAAAATGTGCTCTCGAACTCTTCTATCGTACCGAGCTTTGTTCCTTTGGCCTGAGCGGTTTGAGGCCTGTTCAGCCAGCTGGTAAGAGCTCTTCAACTCTTCTCTCAGTTGTGACATATACCTAAGGTATGTCCTTCCTGATGTCTGATCAGTAGACACCCCAAAGCAGACATCTACAGGAAGTCTGGCCTCTCTGCCAAACATGAGGAAATAAGGAGAGGATCCTGTGGACTCATTCTTGGTGCAGTTGTAGTTGTGGACCAGCTGACTTATATGCCGGCTCCACTGCCTTTTCTTTCGCTGGTCCAGAGTACCCAGCATATTGAGTAGGGTGCGATTAAACCTTTCAGGCTGTGGGTCCCCCTGAGGATGAAAAGGAGTTGTTCTGGACTTTTTGATTCCACATATTTCACATAACTCTCGAATCAGCCGACTCTCAAAGTCTCTTCCTTGATCAGAGTGGATGCGTGCTGGCAGCCCGTAATGCACAAAGAATTTCTCCCACAGAGTCTTTGCTACCGTGGTAGTTCTTTGGTCTTTAGTGGGGTATGCTTGAGCATATCGGGTGAAATGATCAGTAACCACTAGTACGTTGCTCACGTTTCCTTCATCCGGTTCAATGGACAGGAAGTCGATACACACCAACTCGAGTGGGCCATCACTGGTAAGATTGACAAGGGGAGCTGATCGAGTGGGCAGAGTCTTCCTCATTATGCACCGCTCACAATACCTCTCGATGTCAGCCTCCATTTTCGGCCAGTAAAATCGATCAGTAATGAGACTAGTTGTCTTTTCTATGCCCAAGTGCCCATGATCGTCATGCAAAGCCCTTAAGGCCAGTTCTCTGAATTGAGTGGGTAACACCAGCTGTTGAGGAACTTTTCCTTGTTTACGTGGAGACTTCCGATATAGCAGTCCTTTTCTCACAACTAAGGACTCTATCTGACGAGCAAGCAGCATTGATTCTTCTGTCTTGAGAGCACTTCGTTCTGGCCTCAATCCCCGTTTCACTGACCAACGCACCACCCCTACAGAAGGGTCCTCTTGTTGTGCCTTCTCAATCTGATCCCGTGTCAGCTGCGGTAGGGAATCAGTCTTGACCCTGGTCAAATGACAAAACATGGGGGGAAGGGCTTCCTCTGGAGCTCCCAAAAAATGAACACAGCCTTGCGCTGGAACAGTCTTGGCAGTCTGAAAGTGACACATAGCCTTAACCTCTGGGGCAGGAACTTCAATCCAAACGTCTTCTTCAGATCCTGGAGGTTGGCCAGGCAAGCGAGATAAGGCGTCGGCATCTACATTCGTGCTGCCAGGACGATACTTCAAGCTGAAGTCATATATTGCCAAAGCAGCAAGCCACCTGTGCCCTGTTGCATCAAGTTTGGCTGTAGTCCTTACATAGGTCAGAGGGTTTGTTGTCAGTGTGAACTTCAAAGTGGACACCATAAAGGTAGTCATGCAGTTTGTCCACTACTGCCCACTTTAGCGCCAGAAATTCCAATTTGTGGACTGGGTAGTTGCGTTCACTGGGAGTCAATCCTCTGCTGACGTAATAAACTGGGCGTAGAGTGCCTTCATAATCTTGGTACAATACTGCTCCTAGTCCCTCAAATGAAGCATCTACATGTAGCACATAGGGCCGACTGGGATCCACATAGGCTAGCACAGGAGCTTGTGTTAAACAAGCTTTTAGCTTCTTGAACGCTTCTTCACACGCCGGGGTCCACCTTTCTCCAAAAGGTTCACTGACTCGGAAGTATGTTTTTCTTTCTGATTTCTTTGATTTTGCTTGGCCACGTGGAGGGGGATACCCTTGAGTGAGGGCTGTTAAAGGCTTGGCAACCTTTGAGTACTGTGGTACAAATCTCCGATAATATCCACAAAATCCCAAGAAGGACCGAAGCTCCCCAAGCTTGGTGGGCCTGGGCCAGTTGACTACCACTTCCACTTTAGCTGGGTCAGTAGAAATCCCATCTCGACTCACAATGTGTCCGACATACTTAACAGAAGTCTGACAAAGTCGGCACTTTTCCAACGACAGCTTCAGCCCATTGACCATCAGACGATCAAGTACCTTAAACAGTCTCTGGTTATGTTCTTCAAGTGAACGCCCAAATATGATCAAATCATCTAGGTAGACCAAAACTTCACAGAAGTTCATATCTCCCACCACCTTGTCCATACATCTCTGGAATGTTGCTGGAGCACCGGAGACTCCTTGAGGCGTTCTCTGGAACTGGTAGAAGCCGATGGGGCAGATAAAGGCTGTTTTTCTTGATCTTCCTCACTCATGGGGATCTGGTAATAACCACTCCGCAGATCCAACACAGAAAACCACTGGCTCCCCTGAAGACAGTCTAATGCTTCGTCAATTCTGGGTACAGTGTATTGATCAGGGACAGTACGGCTGTTCAAAGTGCGGTAGTCCACGCACATTCGAATATCTCCATTTTTCTTTCTCGCTATTACAATAGGTGAAGCATATGGACTGTTAGACTCTATGATTACTCCTGTCCCTAGTAAGCCATACAGGTGCCGTCGGACATCTTCAAAATCTGCAGGGGCTAATCTTCGTGACCTCTCACGGAAAGGCTTCTCATCTGTCAGCCTAATGTGATGCTGCACTCCTCGAGCCAATCCAAGATCCCAATCCCCTAAGGAAAGGCAGCCGCTCTTTCCATCATTCCTTGTATCACCAATTTACGCTCTTCTGTCTTCAAATTGCTGCCTTCGAAGCATGAGTCAAAACATTCAGCACAAAGCTCCTTCTTTTCTTCTTTCTCTTTCTTTACATATGCTTCCAAGCAGATCGGGTGGATCGTAAGGGTCTGTGAGTAATTCTCTCCCCCAACTTCTCGGCACCACTGTGCTAGGGTACGGAAGATGTTGGCATTGGTCCCCACTATGATTGGTATCTCTTTTGAATCAGCTTCTGCTTCAGGGCACACCAAGGCCACAATGGGTATTTCTTTCTCCACTCCCACTATGGCTTTAGGGAACCGAAGGGAGACTGTTACATATCCCCGATAGGGGTAGCTTTGCTCGCTGAGTCCCCAGACAACTAATCCAGATAGTGGTTGCAGTGGCACATCAGGCAGATATCTTTGGTACCATTTCTCAAATATAATGGAGACCTGAGACCCACTATCCAGTAAGACTGTGCAGAGGTCCCCATTGATATAGGCCGGGACATGGGGAGCAGGTCCCATTAGGCCTCCTGGGAGTAGTCTGTGATTATGGACTTCTGGAGTGGCTGAGCAAACCTGGGTGACTAAATGGGGGTCAGTACTGCACTCTACTGACCCCCTTCCCCGTTTTTTGACTGATAATTTTTCTTTGTGAGGGGGGAGGGTGACCTCTTGGAAGACCACTTCATAGAGCAGTGACGAGCCATGTGATCAAAACTTCTGCACACAAAGCATCCCTCTGGATTCTTATCTCCACGTCTGGTAGAGCTACTGCTAGCCCTCTGTTGGGGACTTTGTTGTCTCTCAGAGACCTTGTGGGTAGCCTGCTTCAACCGTTCAACGTCTTTTGTATGAACATTTAAGAGCTGAGCAATCTGCTCCCCTTGTTTCTCAACAATTTTTAACAGCTCTTCTTCACGTTGACTTAATTGAGGTTTGGGAGCAATGGCTGCTACTTTTTTCACTGTTTGCTCTCTGGCCATTAAAGTAGCTTCTTCTTGCCGAACTTGCTTAAGCAGCTGATGGAAAGAGAGTGGAATCTTGTCCCGGTCAGTGCATCTCAGCCTCTGAGCAATCGGATCATTAGTCAAAGCACCCCGGAGCATTTGATCAAGACGGCAGTTGTCCACTTCCTTAGAGTCAAGTCCGCCTTTGGACACTACTCTGTAGATCAGCTTGTCCAACCTATAGAGGTAATCAGACATCTTTTCCCCTGCCTCTTGATACGTGATCCGAAGCTTGTAGAGGAGGTCTGTGGCATCCTCAGGTGACCCAAAAGCATCTTCAAGAGCAGTCATTGTAGTCCTGAGATGTCACTTGGGGTTTACCTCGCCAAGCAGCTTGCACTATTTCCATTGCTGGTCCTTTCAGGCTTTCTACTATCCTTTGCCTCTTTACTGCATCAGAGCACTGCCATTCTTCCAAGTACTGCAAAGCAACATCCCTCCAAGTTTCATATCCCTCTTCCCCAGCTGGGGTGGGAACTAAGCCGGAGAATGTCCTCAACCTCCTGTAATTTCCTTCTGGGTTCATTTTTGCAAACTGACCCACTAGTCTCTCCATGGCGGCAACCAGCACATTAGTAGTGGGAGTTTCTTCAGCCGTGACTCTGGGAGGAGTGGGGGGCAAGCATCTACCAGACCCTCTCCGCTGTGGGCTCAGCACTGGAGGTATGCCTTCTGCGGTGGGCTCCAGTGGCCAGACAATCCTCCATCGTCCACCATATTCTTGTGGAACAGCAATAATGGCAGGGAAGTACGCTCTCTCTAATAACCTCTCAGTTGTGATAAGAGCTGTAGAGATTACACTTCTACTGGTACTACGACGATCAACAACTCTGGGTTGGATAACTTCCTGCAGTCTGCTTGCTATTCGTAATATATTATCATCTGAAGCGCCATTAAGCTCTCCATCGATGGCAAAGCTATGTTCTATTGTTGTATTAGTTTCTATACACCATGTTAACACATCTTTTGCAGTAATAAAGTCTGTGGCAGCTGTACTTGACTGGGCTTTCTCAGCCATGTTCGATCTCAGCAGTGCCTCCAATGTAACACCCCCTAATGGAGCTTCCAGTGTAAGGAGGGGGGTTTTGGTTTGTTTCACCTTCTCACTCAGCGCAGTGCCTCCACCTGAGTCTTGACAAGAGCTTGCTTGGTATGCAGGAGGTTGTCACTCTTCTGCCAGGGGTTGACTCAGGAAACCCCCACCTAGCTCGGTACACACTCAATACACTATAAGTGATATACTCACAGAGAGAAGTAACATGGAAACAGGAACCAATTTAATGCTTGGTAAAATCAATACTGGGCTTGACTATGGGGTATGAATAAACAGGGAATGGATATGACATAAAAATAAATGTGGCAACACAGAACTCTCCCCCTGAAAGTGAAACACTTCAGCAGCAGGAAGGGGGGTTGTTTGGTAAACAGGGTGACTAGTGTGAGCACTCTGACAATTTAGACTCTAGGAGGTGACTCTCATCACACACAGTCACTGCACACCAAGCCGGCACATACATCCACACGGACTATATGTAATAAGTGAGGCTGCAGCCATATAGTAAGATAAATGTCTATACGCTGGGGCCCAGTTGCCGTGGACGTTGGCGCGCTTTAGAAGTTGTTGGTGCACTTAATAACAAAGGAGTTGCAACTTGAACAATCCACCAGGTCACAGCTCTTGTGAACAGAACAGATTCCAACAAGGTCTAAGCTGTGATTCTTTAATTGTCACTGTCCAGCCACAGCTTCACCAGCCAGGATACAAAGGGTTACTCACTCTTTTGCTGCTGATCTACACACCAGGCTCAGTCCAGGTTTCCAACATGGAGCAGCAGCATTTAGGAAGGATCTCACAGAGGGAGTGGGTGGCAGGATTCTCCTCACTGGACACACAGGAGCTGGGGGGTCATGTCTGGGCTCAGTCCTTCCTCTCTCAGCTGTCAGGTCTCTCTCTGTTACCCCTGACACAGCCAGCACAGGAGGTGGTCTCCTCTCCTCAGACCATGCTGCCCACCATGCACTGTCTCTCTCTGTCTCTCCCCTTCTTCCTCCCAGCGCAGCATCACTTCCTGCTCCCCTCAGCTCACTGTCCCAGGGAGAGATGGGAAATGTAGTTTGTGTGCCTTTCTCATAAGCTGCACCTGCTGTTCTCCCTAAATCCTCTCCGAGGGTTACATCTATATCTTCTAAAGGAATGTCAGCTCGTGCTGTTCTTGTTGAATGTGCTCTTATCGAGAGTGGGCATTCGAGCCCTTCCGACGAATAACAAAATCTGCTGAATAACAAAGTCCTTAATCCATCTTGATAGGGTAGGCTTACTAGCCCTAGCTCCTTGATTGGCTGCAGCAAATTGAATGAAAAGTGCTTCGGTTTTTGTATATATCGTGGTTTTCTCCAGATAGATAGAAATAGCGCGTTTCACATCCAATAGATGCAAATCCGAGTCTTCTTTGAGTGCCGGCAAGTCTATCTCCTGATTCAGGTTAGAAGCTGAAGACACTTTAGGAAGAAATCCCGACATGGTCCGTAGTATGATGGCATCCTGCAACATCCGTAAGTAAGGTTCCTTACAAGATAAGGCCTGCAATTCACTTATCCGTCTGGCTGAAGTAATGGCTATTAAGAACAGAGTTTTCCAAGACACAAATTTGATTTCAGCTGACTCTAACGGTTCAAACGGTGTGAGACATAGAACTTTTAACACTAAGGACAGGTCCTATGATGGTACTGGACTGCGAAAACTTGGTCTTAGCTTTGCAATGGCTCTGAAAAATACGGGAGACTAACGGGACTCCTGTGAAAAGACCTTCCAGATGGGCATTGATTGCACCTTTAATGTATTGAACTTGAAGCCCTTCTCGAATCCATTCTGTAGGAATTGAAGAAGAGAGCTTACTTCCCTAGTGGATCTTGCCGAGTTGGTACACCATGAGGAATACAGAGACCAGATTCTGGAGTAGACTCTTGTAGTGCTGGGCTTTCTGGATGCTAAGATGGTGTTCACTACCTCATCCGATAGACCTCTCTGTCTTAATGAGGACCTCTCATCCTCCATGCTGTTAACTGAAGGTTGTTCACCTGTGGGTAGGTCATGCCTAATTGCAGTAAAAGATCTTTGTAGTGAGGTATTTTCCAGAATTCTCCTCTCAATAACCTCAACGCGAGTGGAAACCAAGCTCGTCTGGGCCAGTGTGGTAGAATGAGGATGGCGTCCACTTTTTCTTGTTGGATCTTCCTCAGAATTCTCGGAATCATTGGAAGAGGTGGGAAGGCATACACAAACTCCCTTTCCCAGTTGATCGAAAGCCCGTCGATGGCCACTGGATCTGCCCTGACGTAGGTGAGGTGAGGTACGCCACCAGAGGAGGCTGTTCTTGAGAGATGGGAAAATTGGCATTTGGCGATCTAACCCCAACGTGTTCCTGTAGCACTCTGAAGTGAGCTCGCACCCAAGGAACCGCTTCTATAGAAGATGTTAGAAGACCTAGAATCTTCATTGCTGTTCTCACTTTGCAGACTCTGTTCACTTCCAGAAAATGTACTGCACGCAAAATTTTTGAAATTCTTTCTTCTGAAAGCTGAAAAGTCATTTCCCGGGTATCTATGATGTAACCCAGAAATTGAATTCTTGATGGAATCAGAGATGACTTTTTGTGGTTGATAAGGAACCCATGGTCGGTCAGGCACTGCAGAGTAATCTCCAGATGTTGAGATAATACCTCCTTTGAAGGTGCTCTGAGGAGCCAATCGTCTAAATAAGGTGGGACGAAGATTCCCTTCAATCTTAGAGCTGCTGCCAAGACCACTGCCACCTTGGTAAAAACGCGTGGAGTGAACTGATGCCAAACGGCAGGCAAGTAAACTGGAGATGCTTCACTCCCTGACGAGTCTGTACTGCTAACCGCAGAAACTTCCTGTGGGTCTGGAGGATTGGGATATGCAGATAGGCATCCTGAAGATTTATCTTCGCTAGAACATCCCCCTGCTGGATAGACATTGTGGCGGAAAGAATGGATTCCATCTTGAAGTGGTTTTTTTACCAGGTAACGGTTTAAAAAAATTGGGGAGTAAACCCCCCTGCCTCTCTGGTATAACGGGACCTCTTCCAGTGCTTGCTTGTGAATGAACTGATCTAGTAGGTCCATAATAACGGGCTTTACGTTTCTGTTGATCATAAAATGGTTTGGAGGCATATTTTGAAGTTCTAGAGAATAACCTCTGGTCACTGTTGAAGTTACCCAGGCATCTGTTGATGTTACGGACCAGAGATTGGTAAAACTGAGAAGTCTTGCCCCTACCGGAGGAGGAGAGATTCTGGCGCCAAAGATCGGAGCCTTTCCCGTTGAAAGGCTTCTTCTTGGTGGAGTTCTGCTCCTTCTTGGCACGACTGTACCGATTTTGTCTATTATAGGTATGAAAATTACGTTGCCTGCGAGGCGAGCTTCTTCCTCTGTTCTGAAATGGTCTAGTAGATCTTTTCTTAGGAGCCTGTGGAAAATTAATTCCTTTATCTTCATTTAATGATTTGAGAATGTCCTTTAACTCAGGACCAAAAAGAGAGGTTGGATTGAAAGGTAACGAGCAGAAGTTATGCTTGGAGCCCGCATCTCCATTCCATTGTTTTAGTCAGATTGCTCGTCTGGCTACATTAGGTGAAGCCATAACCCTGGATGCAAATTTCAGGTTATCCGTATTACTATCACAGAAGAAGTCTGTGGCTTCTTTCATCCTAGAAATGTCCTTAACAAGATGTTCTCTACTTACATTGGACTGAATGTCTTCCGACAACTGGCTCAGCCACATCCTCAATGCTCTGGCTACCGGAATGGAAGCAGAGGCCACTTTTGCTGCGAAGCAGCAGTAGTGAAGGTACGTTTCAGCATTGAGTCTGCCTTGCGCTCCATAGGATCTGGAAGAAGAGATGTGTCATCAGATGGATAAATAGATTTTTTAGTCAATCGGGCTACCGGTAAGTCAATCTTGGGTGCCTGATCCCAATCCTTATAGTAGTCAGGCTCTAAGCTATAGAGAGATCTGAATTTTGAGCTCTGCTCAAATCTCTTCTCAGGCTTACTCCAGTCCTTCTATAACCAGTCCTTCTATAACCACTCCTTCTATAACCAGTCCTTCTATAACCAGTCCTTCTATAACCAGTCCTTCTATAACCACTCCTTCTATAACCACTCCTTCTATAACCACTCCTTCTGTAACCAGTCCTTCTGTAACCACTCCTTCTGTAACCACTCCTTCTGTAACCACTCCTTCTGTAACCACTCCTTCTGTAACCAGTCCTTCTGTAACCACTCCTTCTGTAACCACTCCTTCTGTAACCACTCCTTCTATAACCAGTCCTTCTATAACCAGTCCTTCTATAACCACTCCTTCTATAACCACTCCTTCTGTAACCAGTCCTTCTGTAACCAGTCCTTCTATAACCAGTCCTTCTATAACCAGTCCTTCTATAACCACTCCTTCTATAACCACTCCTTCTATAACCACTCCTTCTGTAACCAGTCCTTCTATAACCACTCCTTCTATAACCACTCCTTCTGTAACCAGTCCTTCTGTAACCAGTCCTTCTATAACCAGTCCTTCTGTAACCACTCCTTCTGTAACCAGTCCTTCTGTAACCAGTCCTTCTGTAACCAGTCCATCTGTAACCAGTCCTTCTATAACCAGTCCTTCTATAACCACTCCTTCTATAACCAGTCCATCTGTAACCACTCCTTCTGTAACCAGTCCATCTGTAACCACTCCTTCTGTAACCAGTCCTTCTATAACCAGTCCTTCTGTAACCAGTCCTTCTATAACCAGTCCATCTGTAACCACTCCTTCTGTAACCAGTCCTTCTATAACCACTCCTTCTATAACCACTCCTTCTATAACCAGTCCTTCTGTAACCAGTCCTTCTATAACCAGTCCATCTGTAACCAGTCCTTCTGTAACCAGTCCTTCTGTAACCAGTCCTTCTGTAACCAGTCCTTCTATAACCAGTCCATCTGTAACCACTCCTTCTGTAACCAGTCCTTCTGTAACCAGTCCTTCTATAACCACTCCTTCTGTAACCAGTCCTTCTGTAACCACTCCTTCTGTAACCACTCCTTCTATAACCAGTCCATCTGTAACCAGTCCATCTGTAACCACTCCTTCTGTAACCACTCCTTCTATAACCAGTCCTTCTATAACCAGTCCTTCTATAACCACTCCTTCTATAACCACTCCTTCTGTAACCAGTCCATCTGTAACCAGTCCTTCTATAACCAGTCCTTCTGTAACCAGTCCATCTGTAACCAGTCCTTCTGTAACCAGTCCTTCTGTAACCAGTCCTTCTGTAACAAGTCCTTCTGTAACCAGTCCTTCTATAACCAGTCCTTCTATAACCAGTCCATCTGTAACCAGTCCTTCTGTAACCACTCCTTCTGTAACCACTCCTTCTATAACCAGTCCATCTGTAACCAGTCCTTCTGTAACCAGTCCTTCTATAACCACTCCTTCTGTAACCACTCCATCTGTAACCAGTCCTTCTGTAACCACTCCTTCTGTAACCAGTCCATCTGTAACCAGTCCTTCTGTAACCAGTCCTTCTGTAACCAGTCCTTCTGTAACCAGTCCTTCTGTAACCACTCCTTCTATAACCAGTCCATCTGTAACCAGTCCTTCTGTAACCAGTCCTTCTGTAACCACTCCATCTGTAACCAGTCCTTCTGTAACCACTCCTTCTGTAACCACTCCTTCTGTAACCAGTCCATCTGTAACCAGTCCATCTGTAACCAGTCCTTCTGTAACCAGTCCATCTGTAACCACTCCTTCTGTAACCACTCCTTCTATAACCAGTCCTTCTGTAACCAGTCCTTCTGTAACCAGTCCTTCTGTAACCACTCCTTCTGTAACCAGTCCTTCTATAACCAGTCCTTCTGTAACCAGTCCTTCTGTAACCAGTCCTTCTGTAACCACTCCTTCTATAACCAGTCCTTCTGTAACCAGTCCTTCTATAACCACTCCTTCTGTAACCAGTCCTTCTGTAACCAGTCCTTCTATAACCAGTCCTTCTATAACCACTTCTTCTGTAACCAGTCCTTCTATAACCAGTCCTTCTATAACCAGTCCTTCTGTAACCAGTCCTTCTATAACCAGTCCTTCTATAACCAGTCCTTCTGTAACCAGTCCTTCTATAACCAGTCCTTCTGTAACCAGTCCTTCTGTAACCAGTCCTTCTGTAACCACTCCTTCTATAACCAGTCCATCTGTAACCACTCCTTCTGTAACCAGTCCTTCTATAACCAGTCCTTCTATAACCAGTCCTTCTGTAACCAGTCCTTCTGTAACCAGTACTTCTGTAACCAGTCCTTCTCTAACCAGTCCTTCTGTAACCACTCCTTCTGTAACCACTCCTTCTGTAACCACTCCTTCTATAACCAGTCCTTCTGTAACCAGTCCTTCTATAACCAGTCCTTCTGTAACCACTCCTTCTGTAACCAGTCCTTCTATAACCAGTCCTTCTATAACCAGTCCTTCTGTAACCAGTCCTTCTGTAACCAGTCCTTCTATAACCAGTCCTTCTGTAACCAGTCCTTCTGTAACCAGTCCTTCTGTAACCAGTCCTTCTGTAACCACTCCTTCTGTAACCACTCCTTCTGTAACCACTCCTTCTATAACCAGTCCTTCTGTAACCAGTACTTCTGTAACCACTCCTTCTATAACCAGTCCTTCTATAACCAGTCCATCTGTAACCAGTCCTTCTATAACCAGTACTTCTGTAACCAGTCCTTCTCTAACCAGTCCTTCTGTAACCACTCCTTCTGTAACCAGTCCTTCTGTAACCACTCCTTCTATAACCACTCCTTCTATAACCAGTCCATCTGTAACCAGTCCTTCTGTAACCAGTCCTTCTGTAACCACTCCTTCTATAACCAGTCCATCTGTAACCACTCCTTCTATAACCAGTCCTTCTGTAACCAGTCCATCTGTAACCACTCCTTCTGTAACCAGTCCTTCTATAACCAGTCCTTCTATAACCAGTCCATCTGTAACCACTCCTTCTGTAACCAGTCCTTCTATAACCAGTCCTTCTGTAACCAGTCCTTCTATAACCAGTCCATCTGTAACCACTCCTTCTATAACCACTCCTTCTGTAACCAGTCCTTCTGTAACCAGTCCTTCTATAACCACTCCTTCTGTAACCACTCCTTCTATAACCAGTCCTTCTGTAACCAGTCCTTCTATAACCACTCCTTCTGTAACCAGTCCTTCTATAACCAGTCCTTCTGTAACCAGTCCTTCTATAACCACTCCTTCTGTAACCAGTCCTTCTATAACCACTCCTTCTGTAACCACTCCTTCTATAACCAGTCCATCTGTAACCAGTCCTTCTATAACCACTCCTTCTATAACCAGTCCTTCTATAACCAGTCCTTCTGTAACCAGTCCTTCTGTAACCACTCCTTCTATAACCAGTCCTTCTGTAACCAGTCCTTCTGTAACCACTCCTTCTATAACCAGTCCTTCTGTAACCAGTCCTTCTGTAACCAGTCCTTCTGTAACCAGTCCTTCTGTAACCACTCCTTCTGTAACCAGTCCTTCTATAACCAGTCCTTCTGTAACCAGTCCTTCTGTAACCAGTCCTTCTGTAACCAGTCCTTCTGTAACCAGTCCTTCTATAACCAGTCCTTCTGTAACCACTCCTTCTATAACCAGTCCATCTGTAACCAGTCCTTCTGTAACCAGTCCTTCTATAACCAGTCCTTCTGTAACCACTCCTTCTATAACCACTCCTTCTGTAACCAGTCCTTCTATAACCAGTCCTTCTATAACCAGTCCTTCTGTAACCAGTCCTTCTGTAACCAGTCCTTCTGTAACCAGTCCATCTGTAACCAGTCCATCTGTAACCACTCCTTCTGTAACCAGTCCTTCTGTAACCACTCCTTCTATAACCAGTCCTTCTGTAACCAGTCCTTCTATAACCAGTCCTTCTATAACCAGTCCTTCTATAACCACTCCTTCTATAACCACTCCTTCTATAACCACTCCTTCTGTAACCAGTCCTTCTGTAACCAGTCCTTCTGTAACCAGTCCTTCTATAACCAGTCCTTCTGTAACCAGTCCTTCTATAACCAGTCCTTCTGTAACCAGTCCTTCTGTAACCAGTCCTTCTGTAACCAGTCCTTCTATAACCAGTCCTTCTATAACCAGTCCTTCTGTAACCAGTCCCTTCCTGTAAACCAGTCCTTTCTATAACCAGTCCTTTCTATAACCAGTCCTTCTGTAACCAGTCCTTCTGTAACCAGTCCTTCGTAACCACTCCTTCTATAACCAGTCCTTCTGTAACCACTCCTTCTGTAACCAGTCCATCTGTAACCAGCCTTCTATAAACCAGTCCTTCTATAACCAGTCCTTCTATAACCACTCCTTCTGTAACCAGTCCCTTCTGTAAACCAGTCCTTCTATAACCAGTCCTTCTGTAACCACTCCTTCTGTAACCCACTCCTTCTGTAAACCAGTCCTTCTGTAACCACTCCTTCTATAACCAGTCCTTCTATAACCAGTCCTTCTGTAAACCACCCTTCTGTAACCAGTCCTTCTGTAAACAGTCCTTTTCATAATACCAGTCCTTCTGTAACCACTCCTTCTGTAACCACTCCTTCTGTAAACCAGTCCTTCTGTAACACTCCTTCTATAACCAGTCCTTTCTATAACCAGTCCTTCTGTAACCACTCCTTCTATAACCAGTCCTTTCTAAACCACTCCTTCTGTAACCAGTCCCTTCTGTAACCAGTCCTCTATAACCAATCCCTTCTGTAACCACTCCTTCTGTAACAGTCCTTCTGTAACAGTCCATCTGAACCAACTCATTCTATAACCAGTCCTCTAAACCACTCCTTCTCGTAACCAGTCCTCTGTAACCAGTCCTTCTGTAACCAGTCCTTCTGTAACCACTCCTTCTATAACCAGTCCTTTCTATATACCACTCCTTCTGTAACCAGTCCTTCTGTAACCAGTCCCTTCTGTAAACCAGTCCTTTCTGTAACCACTCCCTTCTATAACAGTCCTTCCTAAACCAGTCCTTCTATAACCACTCCTTCTATAACCACTCCTTCTGTAACCAGTCCTTCTGTAACCAGTCCTTCTATAACCAGTCCTTCTATAACCAGTCCTTCTATAACCAGTCCTTCTGTAACCAGTCCTTCTATAACCAGTCCTTCTA
Organism: Dendropsophus ebraccatus; assembly: GCF_027789765.1. Classification (NCBI taxonomy): domain Eukaryota; kingdom Metazoa; phylum Chordata; class Amphibia; order Anura; family Hylidae; genus Dendropsophus; species Dendropsophus ebraccatus. The sequence goes on along the minus strand of NW_027208530.1, from coordinate 28,077 downwards.
TAACCAGTCCTTCTATAACCAGTCCTTCTGTAACCAGTCCTTCTGTAACCACTCCTTCTATAACCAGTCCATCTGTAACCAGTCCTTCTGTAACCAGTCCTTCTGTAACCACTCCTTCTATAACCACTCCTTCTATAACCAGTCCTTCTATAACCAGTCCATCTGTAACCAGTCCATCTGTAACCAGTCCTTCTATAACCAGTCCATCTGTAACCAGTCCTTCTGTAACCAGTCCTTCTATAACCAGTCCATCTGTAACCACTCCTTCTGTAACCACTCCTTCTGTAACCACTCCTTCTATAACCAGTCCATCTGTAACCAGTCCTTCTGTAACCAGTCCTTCTGTAACCACTCCTTCTATAACCACTCCTTCTATAACCAGTCCTTCTATAACCAGTCCATCTGTAACCAGTCCATCTGTAACCAGTCCTTCTATAACCAGTCCTTCTATAACCAGTCCTTCTGTAACCAGTCCTTCTATAACCAGTCCTTCTGTAACCAGTCCATCTGTAACCAGTCCTTCTATAACCAGTCCTTGATGATGGGATGAGAAGGAAAGGTTTTACTAGTTTTAGGA
>NW_027208530.1:0-22500 GCF_027789765.1 Dendropsophus ebraccatus | reverse complement strand
TGGCCCCTTGTTCAGTTCTCCATATAGATGGCCCTGTGTGCCTCTACTATAGTAGAGATCCCCCTCTGTGTAATCCCCCTTACAGTAGATGACAACCTCTGTGCATTCCCTATATCAGGGGTAGGGAACTTCTCCAGCTGTTGCAAAACTACAACTCCCATCATGCCTGGACAGCCACAGCTAAAGCTGTAGTTTTGCAACAGCTGGAGAGCCAAGGTTCCCTATTCCTGCCCTATAGTATATGGCCCCCTCTGTGTAGTCCCCTTATAGATGACCCCTCTGTGTAGTCCACTAAAGTAGATGCCCCTCTCTGTGCATGCCCTATTGTATACACACCGCACCCAGTATAGTTACCCTTATACATTGTTGTCCCCCTCTGTGTAGTGCCCTTTATAGATGCCTCCTCAGTGTTATCCTCCTTATAAATTGCCCCCATCCAGTGTCCCTTATAGATGGCTCCCTGTGTTATCCCCCTTATAACTGCCCGCTTGTGTTATCCATCCCCCCATATAGATAGCCCCCTTATGTTGGCCATCCCTACCCCCCATATAGCTCCTTATGTTGTCTATTCCCCCGTATAGCCCCCTTAGCTTGTCCTTGCCCCATATAGCCCCTTATGTTGTCCTTCCCCTGTATACAGCCCCTTATATTGTCCTTTCCTGTATATAGCCCCTTATGTTTTCCTTCCCCTGTATATAGCCCCCTTATGTTGTCCTTCCCCTGTATATACCCCCCTTATGTTGTCCTTCCCCTGTATACAGCCCCCCTTATGTTGTCCTCCCCCTGTATATAGCCCCCCTTATGTTGTCCTCCCCCTGTATACAGACCCCCTTATGTTGTCCTCCCCCCTGTATATAGCCCCCCTTCTGTTGTCCTCCCCCTGTATACAGACCCCCTTATGTTGTCCTCCCCCTGTATATAGCCCCCCTTTTGTTGTCCTCCCCCTGTATACAGCCCCCCCTTATGTTGTCCTCCCCCTGTATACAGACCCCCTTATGTTGTCCTCCCCCTGTATATAGCCCCCCTTATGTTGTCCTCCCCCTGTATACAGCCCCCCTTCTGTTGTCCTCCCCCTGTATACAGACCCCCCTTATGTTGTCCTCCCCCCTGTATACAGCCCCCCCTTATGTTGTCCTCCCCCTGTATACAGCCCCCCTTATGTTGTCATCCCCTGTATACAGCCCCCTTATGTTGTCCTCCCCCTGTATATAGCCCCCCCTTATGTTGTCCTCCCCCCTGTATACAGCCCCCCTTATGTTGTCCTCCCCCCTGTATATAGCCCCCCTTATGTTGTCCTCCCCCCCTGCTATACAGCCCCCCTATGTTGTCCCTCCCCCTGTATACAGCCCCCCTTATCTTTTCCTTCCCCTGTATATTACCCCCTTATGTTGTCCTCCCCTGTATACAGCCCCCCTTATGTGTCCCCCCTGTATATAGCCCCCCTATGTTGTCCTCCCCCTGTATACAGCCCTCTTATGTTGTCCTCCCCTGTATACAGCCCCCCTTATGTTGTCCCCCACCCTGTATACAGCCCCCCTTATGTTGTCCTCCCCTGTATACAGCCCCCCTTATGTTGTCCTCCACCCTGTATACAGCCCCCCTTATGTTGTCTTCCCCTGTATATAGCCCCCTTATGTTGTCCTCCACCCTGTATACAGCCCCCCTTATGTGTTCCCCCCCTGTATACAGCCCCCTTATGTTATCCTCCCCCCTGTATACAGCCCCCCCTATGTTGCCCCCCCCTGTATACAGCCCCCCTTATGTTGTCCTCCCCCTGTATATAGCCCCCCTTATGTTGTCCTCCCCCTGTATATACCCCCCCTATGTTGTCCTCCCCCTGTATACAGCCCCCCCCCCCCCCTTATCTTACCCCCTCTGATAAAAAAAAACAAAAAAACACAAGACTACTCACCTAACCACATGATCCCCCGTCGGACGCCGGCCTCCTCTTCTCTCTTCTCCTGACAGGTGAGCAGCTCCATTGCGAAGTGCCGCCAGCGCCATCACTGACCTCAGTGTGCGCCGCGGTGGCTGGAACTTCCGGTATTCGCTCCATGAACCGGAAGTCCTAGCCGCCGCGGCGCACACTGAGATCAGTGATGGCGCCGCCGGGACTTCGCAACGGAGCTTGCGACACTCTTGTGATCGCAAGCAAATCTCTGCTTGCGGTCACAAGAGTGATTGACAGGGCCTACGGCTTCCCGCTTTGTCAATCAGAACACTTCCTTACATTTAACTGGAAGCGATTGTTGCGATCGCTTCCAGTTAAAAAGGGAGGTGCGGCCCCCGGCCCCCCTAGGAGCGGGGGGGCCCACTCCAGCTCGGGGCCCACCGAGGGTTTCCCCGGCCCCCCGGTGGCCCAGTCCGAGCCTGAGTGTATCCTATGTGGAGGGGGGGTACTACAGTGTGTCCTATGGGGAGGGGGGTTACTACAGTGTGTCCTATGGTGAGGTGGGGGGGTTACTACAGTGTTGTCCTATGGGGAGGGGAGGTTACTACAGTGTATCCTAGGGGAGGGGGGGGTTACTACAGTGTGTCCCTATGGTGAGTGGGGGGGGGTTACTACAGTGTTCCTATGGGCGAGGGGGGGGTTACTACAGTGTGTCCTATGGGGAGGGGGGGTTACTACAGTGTGTCCTATGGGGAGGGGGGGGTTACTACAATGTTGTCCTATGGGAGGGGGGGGGTACTACAGTGTCGTACCTGATGGGGGAGGGGGGGTACTACAGTGTGTCCTATTGGGAGATGGGGGTTACTACAGTGTGTCCTATGGGGATGCGGGGGGGGTTACTACAGTGTGTCCTAGGGGAGGGGGGGGTACTACAGTGTATCCTATGGGGAGGGGGTTTTACTACAGTGTATCCTATGTGGAGGGGGTTACTACAGTGTGTCCTATGGGGAGGGGGGGGTACTACAGTGTGTCCTATGGGGAGATGGGGGTTACTACAGTGTGTCCTATGGGGAGATGGGGGTTACTACAGTGTTTCCTATGGGGAGGGGGGGGTTACTACAGTGTGTCCTATGGGGAGATGGGGGGTACTACAGTGTGTCCTATGGGGAGGGGGTGTTACTACAGTGTGTCCTATGGGGGGGTACTACAGTGTGTACTATGGGGAGGTGGGGGTTACTCCAGTGTGTTCCTATGGGGAGGGGATGTTACTACAGTGTGTCCTATGGGGAGGGGGGGTTACTACAGTGTTGTCCTATGGGGAGGGGGGGGGGGTTACTACAGTGTGTCCTATGGGGAGATGGGGGGTTACTACAGTGTGTCCTATGGGGAGGGGGGGTTCTACAGTGTGTTCCTATGGGGGGGTACTACAGTGTGTCCTATGGGGAGGGGGGGTTACTTACAGTGTGTCCTATGGGGAGGGGGGGTTACTACAGTGTGTCCCCTATGGGGGGGTACTACAGTGTGTCCTATGGGGAGGGGGGGTTACTACAGTGTGTCCTATGGGGAGGGGGGGTAGGTACTACAGTGTGTCCTATGGGGAGGGGAGGTTTACTTACAGTGTGTCCTATAGGGAGGGGGTGGGTACTACAGTGTGTCCTATGGGGAGGGGGGAGGTTACTCAGTATGTGTCCTATGGGGAGGGGGGTACTACAGTGTGTCCATGGGGAGGGGGGGTACTACAGTGTGTCCTATGGGGAGGGAGGTTACTACAGTGGTGCCTATGGGGAGGGGAGGTTACTACAGTGTGTGGTCCTATTGGGAGGGTGGTGTACTACAGTGTGTCCTAGGGGAGGGAGGTACTACAGTGTGTCCTATGGGGAGGGGGGTACTACAGTGTGTCCTATGGGGAGGGGGGGGTACTACAGTGTGTCCTATGGGGAGGGGGTACTACAGTGTGTCCCTATGGGGAGGGGGGGGGGTACTACAGTGGTTTCCCATGGGGGAGGGTGGGGGTACTACCGTGTGTCCTATGGGGAGGGGGGTACTACGAGTGTGTCCTATGGGGAGGGGGGGGGGTTACTACAGTGTGTCCTATGGGGAGATGGGGGTACTACAGTGTGTCCTATGGGAGATGGGGGTTCTACAGTGTGTCCTATGGGGAGATGGGGTACCTACAGTGTGTCCAATTGGAGGGGGGGGGGTTACTACAGGTGTCCCATGGGAGGGGGGGTTACTACAGTGGTCCTATGGTGGAGGGGGGTTACTACAGTGGTGTCCTATGGGGAGGTGGGGGGGGTGTACTTACAGTGTGTCCTATGGGGAGGGGGGTTATTACTACAGTGTGTCCTATGGGGAGGGGGGTACTACAGTGTGTCCTATGGGGAGGGGGGTACTACAGTGTGTCCTATGGGGAGGGGGGTACTACAGTGTGTCCTATGGGGAGGGGGGTTACTACAGTGTGTCCTACTGGGGAGAGGGGTTACTACAGTGTTTCCTATGGGGAGGGGGGGGGTACTACAGTGTGTCCTATGGGGAGGGGGGGTTTACTACAGTGTGTCCTAATGGGGGGGGGTAGTAACTGTGTGTCCTATGGGGAGGGGGGGTTTACTACAGGTGTCCTAGGGGGACGGGGAGGTTACTACAGTGTGTCCTATGGGGAGGGGGGGTTACTACAAGTGTGTCCTATGGGTAGGGGGGTTACTACAGGTGTCCTCTATGGGAGGGGGGGGTTACTACAGTTGTCCTATGGGGAGGGGTGGGTTACTACAGTGTGTCCTATGGGGAGGGGGGTACTACAGTGTGTCCTATGGGGACTGGGGTGGGGTTACTATCCGGGTGTGTCCTATGAGGGATGATAGTGTCGATTACTACAGTGTGTCCTATGGGGATGGGGGGGGGTACTACAGTGTGTCCTATGGGGAGGAAGGGGGGTTACTTCAGTGTGTCCTATGGGGAGATGGGGGTACTACAGTGTGTCCCTATTGGGGAGGGGGGGGGTACCTACAGTGTTCCTATGGGGAGGGGGTGTTACTACAGTGTGTCCTAGGGGAGGGGAGGTTACTACAGTGTATCCTATGGGGAGGGGGGGGTTACTACAGTGTGTCCTATGGGTGAGGGGGGGGGGTTACTACAGTGTGTCCTATGGGAGGGGGGGGTATACTACGTGTGGTCCTATGGGGAGGGGGGGTTACTACAGTGTGTCCTATGGGGAGGGGGGGTTACTACAGTGTGTCCTATGGGGAGGGGGGGTACTACAGTGTGTCCTATGGGGAGGGGGGTACTACAGTGTGTCCTATGGGGAGATGGGGGTTACTACAGTGTGTCCTATGGGGAGGGGGGGGGGTTACTACAGTGTGTCCTATGGGGAGGGGGGGTACTACAGTGTATCCTATGGGGAGGGGGGGTTACTACAGTGTAATCCTATGTGGAGGGGGGTACTACAGTGTGTCCTATGGGGAGGGGGGTACTAACAGTGTGTCCCTATGGGGAGATGGGGGTTACTACAGTGTTGTCCTATGGGGAGATGGGGGTTACTACAGTGTTTCCTATGGGGAGGGGGGGGTTACTACAGTGTGTCTATGGGAGATGGGGGGTACTACAGTGTGTCCTATGGGGAGGGGGGGTTACTACAGTGTGTCCTATGGGGGGGTACTACAGTGTGTCCTATGGGAGGGGGGGTTACTACAGTGTGTCCTATGGGAGGGGAGGTTACTACAGTGTGTCCTATGGGGAGGGGGGGTTACTACAGTGTGTCCTATGGGGAGGGGGGGGGTTACTACAGTGTGTCCCTATGGGGAGATGGGGGGTACTACAGTGTGTCCTATGGGGAGGGGGGTACTACAGCTGTGTCCTATGGGGGGGTACTACAGTGTGTCCTATGGGGAGGGGGGGTTACTACAGTGTGTCCTATGGGGAGGGGGGGTTACTACAGTGTGTCCTATGGGGGGGGGGTACTACAGTGTGTCCTATGGGGAGGGGGGGTACTACAGTGTGTCCTATGGGAGGGGGGGTACTACAGTGTGTCTATGGGAGGGGAGGTTACTACAGTGTGTCCTATAGGGAGGGGGGGTACTACAGTGTGTCCTATGGGGAGGGGGAGGTTACTACAGTGTGTCCTATGGGGAGGGGGGGTACTACAGGTGTCCTATATGGGGAGGGGGGGGACTACAGTGTGTCCTATGGGGAGGGGAGGTACTACAGTGTGTCCTATGGGGAGGGAGGTTACTACAGTGTGTCCTATGGGGAGGGGGGGGTACTACAGTGTGTCCTATGGGAGAGGGGAGGGTTACTACAGTGTGTCCTATGGGGAGGGGGGGTGGTACTACAGTGTGTCCTATGGGGTACCACTATAATGGAGGGAGGGGGGTACTACAGTGTGTCCTATGGGGAGGGGGGTACTACAGTGGGTCCTATGGGGAGGGGGGGGGGTACTACAGTGTGTCCCATGGGGGGGGGGGGGTACTACAGTGTTGTCCTATGGGGAGGGGGTGGGTACTACAGTGTGTCCTATGGGGAGGGGGGGGGTTACTACAGTGTGTCCTATGGGGAGGTGGGGGGTACTACAGTGTGTCCTATGGGGAGATGGGGGTACTACAGTGGTCCTATGGGGAGATGGGGGTACTACAGTGTGTCCTATGGGGAGGGGGGGGGTTACTACAGTGTGTCCTATGGGGAGGGGGGGTTACTACAGTGTGTCCTATGGGGAGGGGGGTTACTACAGTGTGTCCTTATGGGGAGGGGGGGGTTTACTACAGTGTGTCCTATGGGGAGGGGGGTTACTACAGTGTGTCCTATGTGGGAGGGGGTACTACAGTGTGTCCTATGGGGGAGGGGGGTACTAACAGTGTGTCCTATGGGGAGGGGGGGTACTACAGTGTGTCCTATGGGGAGGGGGGTTACTACAGTGTGTCCTATGGGGAGAGGGGTTACTACAGTGGTGTCCTATGGGGAGGGGGGGTACTACAGTGTGTCCTATGGTGAGGGGGGGTTACTACAGTGTGTCCTATGGGGGGGGGTATTACTGTGTGTCCTATGGGGAGGGGGGGTTACTACAGTGTGTCCTAGGGGGAGGGGAGGTTACTACAGTGTGTCCTATGGGGAGGGGGGGTTACTACAGTGTGTCCTATGGGTAGGGGGGTTACTACAGTGTGTCCTATGGGGGGGGGGGGGTTACTACAGTTGTGTCCTATGGGGAGGGGGGGTTACTACAGTGTGTCCTATGGGAGGGGGGTACTACAGTGCTGTCCTATGGGGAGGGGGGGGGTACTACAGTGTGTCCTATGGGGAGATGGAGATTACTACAGTGTGTCCTATGGGGAGGGGGGGGGGGTAATACAGTGTGTCCTATGGGGGAAGAAGGGGGGTTACTTCAGTGTGTCCTATGGGGAGATGGGTGTACTACAGTGTGTCCTATGGGGAGGGGGGGGGGGGTACTACAGTGTGTCCTATGGGGAGGGGGGTTACTACAGTGTGTCCTATGGGGAGGGGAGGTTACTACAGTGTATCCTATGGGGAGGGGGGGGTTACTACAGTGTGTCCTATGGTGAGGGGGGGGGGTTACTACAGTGTGTCCTATGGGGAGGGGGGGTTACTACAGTGTGTCCTATGGGGAGGGGGGGTTACTACAGCTGTGTCCTATGGGGAGGGGGGGTTACTACAATGTTGTCCTATGGGGAGGGGGGGTACTACAGTGTGTCCTATGGGATGGGGGGGTACTACAGTGTGTCCTATGGGAGATGGGGGTTACTACAGTGTGTCCTATGGGGAGGGGGGGGGTTACTACCAGTGTGTCCTATGGGGAGGGGGGGTACTACAGTGTATCCTATGGGGAGGGGGGGTTACTACAGTGTATCCTATGTGGAGGGGGGTACTACAGTGGTCCTATGGGGAGGGGGGTACTACAGTGTGTCCTATGGGGAGATGGGGGTTACTACAGTGTGTCCCTATGGGAGATGGGGGTTACTACAGTGTTTCCTATGGGGAGGGGGGGGTTACTACAGTGTGTCCTATGGGGAGATGGGGGGTACTACAGTGTGTCCTATGGGGAGGGGGGGTTACTACAGTGTGTCCTATGGGGGGGGTACTACAGTGTGTCCTATGGGGGAGGGGGGTGTTACTACAGTGTGTCCTATGGGGAGGGGGAGGTTACTACAGTGTGTCCTATGGGGAGGGGGGTTACTACAGTGTGTCCTATGGGGAGGGGGGGGGGTTACTACAGTGTGTCCTATGGGGAGATGGGGGTACTACAGTGTGTCCTATGGGGAGGGGGGGTTACTACAGTGTGTCCTATGGGGGGGTACTACAGTGTGTCCTATGGGGAGGGGGGGTTACTACAGTGTGTCCTATGGGGAGGGGGGGGTTACTACAGTGTGTCCTATGGGGGGGGTACTACAGTGTGTCCTATGGGGAGGGGGGGTTACTACAGTGTGTCCTATGGGGAGGGGGGGTACTACAGTGTGTCCTATGGGGAGGGGAGGTTACTACAGTGTGTCCTATAGGGAGGGGGGGTACTACAGTGTGTCCTATGGGGAGGGGGGAGGTTACTACAGTGTGTCCTATGGGGAGGGGGGGGTACTACAGTGTGTCCTATGGGGAGGGGGGGTACTACAGTGTGTCCTATGGGGAGGGGAGGTTACTACAGTGTGTCCTATGGGGAGGGGAGGTTACTACAGTGTGTCCTATGGGGAGGGGGGGTACTACAGTGTGTCCTATGGGGAGGGGAGGTTACTACAGTGTGTCCTATGGGGAGGGGGGGTACTACAGTGTGTCCTATGGGGAGGGGGGGTACTACAGTGTGTCCTATGGGGAGGGGGGGTACTACAGTGTGTCCTATGGGGAGGGGGGGGGGGTACTACAGTGTGTCCCATGGGGAGGGGGGGGGTACTACAGTGTGTCCTATGGGGAGGGGGGGTACTACAGTGTGTCCTATGGGGAGGGGGGGGGTTACTACAGTGTGTCCTATGGGGAGATGGGGGTACTACAGTGTGTCCTATGGGGAGATGGGGGTACTACAGTGTGTCCTATGGGGAGATGGGGGTACTACAGTGTGTCCTATGGGGAGGGGGGGGGGTTACTACAGTGTGTCCCATGGGGAGGGGGGGTTACTACAGTGTGTCCTATGGGGAGGGGGGTTACTACAGTGTGTCCTATGGGGAGGGGGGGGGGGTTACTACAGTGTGTCCTATGGGGAGGGGGGTTACTACAGTGTGTCCTATGGGGAGGGGGGTACTACAGTGTGTCCTATGGGGAGGGGGTACTACAGTGTGTCCTATGGGGAGGGGGGTACTACAGTGTGTCCTATGGGGAGGGGGGTACTACAGTGTGTCCTATGGGGAGAGGGGTTACTACAGTGTGTCCTATGGGGAGGGGGGGTACTACAGTGTGTCCTATGGGGAGGGGGGGTTACTACAGTGTGTCCTATGGGGGGGGGTATTACTGTGTGTCCTATGGGGAGGGGGGGTTACTACAGTGTGTCCTAGGGGGAGGGGGGGTTACTACAGTGTGTCCTATGGGGGAGGGGGGGTTACTACAGTGTGTCCTATGGGTAGGGGGGTTACTACAGTGTGTCCTATGGGGAGGGGGGGGTTACTACAGTGTGTCCTATGGGGAGGGGGGGTTACTACAGTGTGTCCTATGGGGAGGGGGGTACTACAGTGTGTCCTATGGGGAGGGGGGGGGTACTACAGTGTGTCCTATGGGGAGATGGAGATTACTACAGTGTGTCCTATGGGGAGGGGGGCGGTACTACAGTGTGTCCTATGGGGAGGAAGGGGGGTTACTTCAGTGTGTCCTATGGGGAGATGGGGGTACTACAGTGTGTCCTATGGGGAGGGGGGGGTACTACAGTGTGTCCTATGGGGAGGGGGGGGGGGTACTACAGTGTGTCCTATGGGGAGGGGAGGTTACTACAGTGTGTCCTATGGGGAGGGGGGGTACTACTGTGTGTCTTATGGGGAGGGGGCGTTACTACAGTGTGTCCTATGGGGGGGTACTACAGTGTGTCCTATGGGGGGGTTACTACAGTGTGTCCTATGGGGAGGGGAGGTTACTACAGTGTGTCCTATGGGGAGATGGGGGGTACTACAGTGTGTCCTATGGGGAGATGGGGGTACTACAGTGTGTCCTATGGGGAGGGGGGTTACTACAGTGTGTCCTATGGGGAGGGGAGGTTACTACAGTGTGTCCTATGGGGAGGGGGGGTTACTACAGTGTGTCCTATGGGGAGGGGAGGTTACTACAGTGTGTCCTATGGGGAGGGGGGGGGGTTACTACAGTGTGTCCTATGGGGAGGGGAGGTTAATACAGTGTGTCCTATGGGGAGGGGGGGTTACTACAGTGTGTCCTATGGGGAGGGGGGGTTACTACAGTGTGTCCTATGGGGAGGGGGGGTTACTACAGTGTGTCCTATGGGGAGATGGGGGGTACTACAGTGTGTCCTATGGGGGGGGGTATTACTGTGTGTCCTATGGGGAGGGGGGGGTTACTACAGTGTGTCCTAGGGGGAGGGGAGGTTACTACAGTGTGTCCTATGGGGAGGGGGGGTTACTACAGTGTGTCCTATGGGGAGATGGAGATTACTACAGTGTGTCCTATGGGGAGGGGGGGGGGTTACTACAGTGTGTCCTATGGGGAGATGGGGGTACTACAGTGTGTCCTATGGGGAGGGGGGGTTACTACAGTGTATCCTATGGGGAGGGGGGTACTACAGTGTGTCCTATGGGGAGGGGGGGTTACTACAGTGTGTCCTATGGGGAGGGGGGTACTACAGTGTGTCCTATGGGGAGGGGGGGGTTACTACAGTGTGTCCTATGGGGGGGGGGGTACTACAGTGTGTCCTATGGGGAGGGGGGGTTACTACAGTGTGTCCTATGGGGGGGGTACTACAATGTGTCCTATGGGGAGGGGGGGTACTACAGTGTGTCCTATGGGGAGGGGAGGTTACTACAGTGTGTCCTATGGGGAGATGGGGGGTACTACAGTGTGTCCTATGGGGAGGGGGGGTTACTACAGTGTGTCCTATGGGGAGGGAGGGTTACTACAGTGTGTCCTATGGGGAGGGGGGGTACTACAGTGTGTCCTATGGGGAGGGGAGGTTACTACAGTGTGTCCTATGGGAAGGGGGGGTTACTACAGTGTGTCCTATGGGGAGGGGGGGTTACTACAGTGTGTCCTATGGGGAGGGGGGATTACTTCAGTGTGTCCTATGGGGGAGGGGGGGTTACTACAGTGTGTCCTATGGGGAGGGGGGTACTACAGTGTGTCCTATGGGGAGATGGGGGTACTACAGTGTGTCCTATGGGGAGGGGGGGGGTTACTACAGTGTGTCCTATGGGGAGGGGAGGTTACTACAGTGTGTCCTATGGGAGGGGGGGTTACTACAGTGTGTCCCTATGGTGAGGGGGGGTTACTACAGTGTGTCCTATGGGGAGGGGGGTACTACAGTGTGTCCTATGGGGAGGGGGGGTTACTACAGTGTGTCCTATGGGGAGATGGGGTTACTACAGTGTGTCCTATGGGGAGGGGGGTACTACAGTGTGTCCTATGGGGAGGTGGGGTTACTACAGTGTGTCCTATGGTGAGGGGGGGGGGGGGTTACTACAGTGTATCCTATGGGGAGGGGGGTACTACAGTGTGTCCTATGGGGAGGTGGGTTACTACAGTGTGTCCTATGGGGAGGGGGGGGGGTTACTACAGTGTGTCCTATGGGGAGGGGGGGGTTACTACAGTGTGTCCTATGGGGAGATGGGGGTTACTACAGTGTGTCCTATGGGGAGGGGAGGTTACTACAGTGTGTCCTATGGGGAGGGGGGGGGTTACTACAGTGTGTCCTATGGGGAGGGGGGGGGGTTACTACAGTGTGTCCTATGGGGAGGGGGGGTTTACTACAGTGTGTCCTATGGGGAGGGGGGGTACTACAGTGTGTCTTATGGGGAGGGGGGGTTACTACAGTGTGTCCTATGGGGAGGGGGGGGGGGGTTACTACAGTGTGTCCTATGGGGAGGGGGAGATGGGGGTTACTACAGTGTGTCCTATGGGGAGGGGGAGATGGGGGTTACTACAGTGTGTCCTATGGGGAGATGGAGATTACTACAGTGTGTCCTATGGGGAGGGGGGGGGGTTACTACAGTGTGTCCTATGGGGAGATGGGGGTACTACAGTGTGTCCTATGGGGAGGGGGGGTTACTACAGTGTGTCCTATGGGGAGGGGGGTACTACAGTGTGTCCTATGGGGAGGGGGGTTACTACAGTGTGTCCTATGGGGGGGGTACTACAGTGTGTCCTATGGGGAGGGGGGGGGTTACTACAGTGTGTCCTATGGGGGGGGTACTACAATGTGTCCTATGGGGAGGGGGGGTTACTACAGTGTGTCCTATGGGGAGGGGGGTTACTACAGTGTGTCCTATGGGGAGGGGGGGTTACTACAGTGTGTCCTATGGGGAGGGGGGGTACTACAGTGTGTCCTATGGGGAGGGGAGGTTACTACAGTGTGTCCTATGGGAAGGGGGGTTACTACAGTGTGTCCTATGGGGAGGGGGGGGGGTTACTACAGTGTGTCCTATGGGGAGGGGGGATTACTTCAGTGTGTCCTATGGGGAGGGGGGGTTACTACAGTGTGTCCTATGGGGAGGGGGGTACTACAGTGTGTCCTATGGGGAGATGGGGGTACTACAGTGTGTCCTATGGGGAGGGGGGGTTACTACAGTGTGTCCTATGGGGAGGGGAGGTTACTACAGTGTGTCCTATGGGGAGGGGGGGTTACTACAGTGTGTCCTATGGGGAGGGGGGGTTACTACAGTGTGTCCTATGGGGAGGGGGGTACTACAGGTGTCCTATGGGGAGGGGGGGTTACTACAGTGTGTCCTATGGGGAGATGGGGTTACTACAGTGTGTCCTATGGGGAGGGGGTACTACAGTGTGTCCTATGGGGAGGTGGGTTACTACAGTGTGTCCTATGGTGAGGGGGGGGGGGGTTACTACAGTGTATCCTATGGGGAGGGGGGTACTACAGTGTGTCCTATGGGGAGGTGGGGTTACTACAGTGTGTCCTATGGGGAGGGGGGGGGTTACTACAGTGTGTCCTATGGGGAGGGGGGGTTACTACAGTGTGTCCTATGGGGAGATGGGGGTTACTACAGTGTGTCCTATGGGGAGGGGAGGTTACTACAGTGTGTCCTATGGGGAGGGGGGGGTTACTACAGTGTGTCCTATGGGGAGGGGGGGGGTTACTACAGTGTGTCCTATGGGGAGGGGGGGTTACTACAGTGTGTCCTATGGGGAGGGGGGGTACTACAGTGTGTCTTATGGGGAGGGGGGGTTACTACAGTGTGTCCTATGGGGAGGGGGGGGGTTACTACAGTGTGTCCTATGGGGAGGGGAGGTTACTACAGTGTGTCCTATGGGGAGGGGGGGGGGTTACTACAGTGTGTCCTATGGGGAGGGGGGGGGGGGGTTACTACAGTGTGTACTATGGGGAGATGGGGGTTACTACAGTGTGTCCTATGGGGAGGGGGGGTTACTACAGTGTGTCCTATGGGGAGGGGGGGTACTTCAGTGTGTCCTATGGGGAGGGGGGGTTACTATAGTGTGTCCTATGGGGAGATGGGGGTTACTACAGTGTGTCCTATGGGGAGGGGGAGATGGGGGTTACTACAGTGTGTCCTATGGGGAGGGGGGGGTTACTACAGTGTGTCCTATGGGGAGATGGGGGTTACTACAGTGTGTCCTATGGGGAGGGGGGTTACTACAGTTGTGTCTATGGGGAGGGGGGGTTACTACAGTGTGTCCTATGGGGAGGGGGGGTTACTACAGTGTGTCCTATGGGGAGGGGGGGTTATACAGTGTGTCCTATGGGGAGGGGGGGGTTACTACAGTGTGTCCTATGAGGAGGGGGGATTACTACAGTGTGTCCTATGGGGAGGGGGGGTTACTACAGTGTGTCCTATGGGGAGGGGGGGTTACTACAGTGTGTCCTATGGGGAGGGGGGGTTACTACAGTGTGTCCTATGGGGCGGGGGGGGTACTACAGTGTGGGGGGTCCTATGGGGAGGGGGGGTACTACAGTGTGTCTTATGGGGAGGGGGGGGTTACTACAGTGTGTCCTATGGGGAGGGGGGGTTACTACAGTGTGTCCTATGGGGAGGGGGGGGTTACTACAGTGTGTCCTATGGGGAGGGGGGGGTTACTACAGTGTGTCCTATGGGGAGGGGGGGGTTACTACAGTGTGTCCTATGGGGAGGGGGGGTTACTACAGTGTGTCCTATGGGGAGGGGAGGTTACTATAGTGTGTCCTATGGGGAGGGGGGGGTTACTACAGTGTGTCCTATGAGGAGGGGGGGGTTACTACAGTGTGTCCGATGGGGAGGGGGTGGTTACTACAAGTGTGTCCTATGGGGAGATGGGGGGTACTACAGTGTGTCCTATGGGGAGGGGGGGGGTACTACAGTGTGTCCTATGGGGAGGGGGGGTACTACAGTGGGTCCTTATGGGGGAGGGGGGGTTACTACAGTGTGGTCCTATGGGGAGATGGGGGGTACTACAGTGTGTCCTATGGGGAGGGGGGGTACTACAGTGTGTCCTATGGGGAGGGGGGGTACTACAGTGTGTCTTATGGGGAGGGGGGGGGTTACTACAGTGTGTCCTATGGGGAGATGGGGGGTACTACAGTGTGTCCTATGGGGAGGGGGGGTTACTACAGTGTGTCCTATGGGGAGGGGGGGGGGTACTACAGGTGTCCTATGGGAGGAAGGGGGGTTACTTCAGTGTGTCCTATGGGGAGATGGGGGGTACTACAGTGTGTCCTATGGGGAGGGGGGGGTACTACAGTGTGTCCTATGGGGAGGGGAGGTTACTACAGTGTGTCCTATGGGGAGGGGGGTACTACAGTGTGTCCTATGGGGAGGGGAGGTTACTACAGTGTGTCCTATGGGGAGGGGGGGTTACTACAGTGTGTCCTATGGGGAGGGGAGGTTACTACAGTGTGTCCTATGGGGAGATGGGGGTACTACAGTGTGTCCTATGGGGAGATGGGGGTACTACAGTGTGTCCTATGGGGAGGGGAGGTTACTACAGTGTGTCCTATGGGGAGGGGGGGTTACTACAGTCTGTCCTATGGGGAGATGGGGGTACTACAGTGTGTCCTATGGGGAGATGGGGGTACTACAGTGTGTCCTATGGGGAGGGGAGGTTACTACAGTGTGTCCTATGGGGAGATGGGGGTACTACAGTGTGTCCTATGGGGAGGGGGGGTTACTACAGTGTGTCCTATGGGGAGATGGGGGTTACTACAGTGGGATATGGGGGCACAGAGGGGTCTGTACCATATGGGGGCACAGAGGGGTCTGTACCATATGGGGGCACAGAGGGGTCTGTACCATATGGGGCACAGAGGGGTCTGTACCATATGGGGCACAGAGAGTTACTGTGAAGCAGATGAGGATGATTCTGGAGACAGGAGCCTAAAATGTTTGTCTCGCAGATGGCCGGAGAGGTTTTCAAGATGGCGAAGATGCATGATGGCGAAGAACCACAAAAGTGATCAACAAGAGAAGACGTCCCCTGTGAGTGACTGAATAACTGCACTATAATCACCTATAAGGTCTGCAGGTGTACAGCCTCATCTACCGCTATATGGTGACTGCTGAGGGAGAGAACTGCTCTGTGTGTATAGTGGATGTTATGTAGTAATGGTATGGGGGGGGGATAAGTCACTATGTGGAGAAGATCTGGTGGGAATATTTGTTTCCTATATAATGGTAATAGGTGATGCGGTTATGGGGGTGTGGCTATGGGGTGTGACACATTGCCGTGACTGTCCCTCTTTTCTTCCAGCAAAAGTTGGGTTATTTGACCACCACTACTACCCCCACCATTATGTCCGGGAGGTACTACACCCACCATTATGTCCCCGGCACCACTACTACACCCACCATTATGCCCCAGACCACTACTACACCCACCATTATGCCCCCAGACCACTACTACACCCACCATTATGTCCCCGGGCCACTACTACACCCACCATTATGCCCCCAGACCACTACTACACCCACCATTATGCTTAATAAAACATTACCTGAAAGTGGCACAATTGCGTTCTGTGTGGTTGTCAGCTCTGATCCAACTCCTGTACAGGACTCTTATCAGGCCCATATATATATATACAGGATGCTTATCAGCCCATACACATATACGTGTATGTTGTATATGTCAGTGTACAGAGCTGTGTGGGGTGTATATGTCAGTGTACAGAGCTGCGTACAGTGTATATGCTGTGTACAGAGCTGTGTGTAGTGTATATGTCTGTGTACAGAGCTGCTTACAGTGTATATGCTGATTACAGAGCTGTGTGGGGTGTATATGTTGTATATGTAAGTGTGTATATTGCTGTGTACAGAGCTGTGTGTAGTGTATATAGCTGTGTACAGAGCTGTGTGGGTGTATATGTGTGTATGTGTGGGGTGTATATTGCTGTGTACAGAGCTGTGTGTATGTTGTATATAGCTGTGTACAGAGCTGTGTGTAGTGTATATAGCTGTGTACAGAGCTGTGTGTAGTGTATATAGCTGTGTACAGAGCTGTGTGGGGTGTATATTGCTGTGTACAGAGCTGTGTGGGGTGTATATGTTGTATATAGCTGTGTACAGAGCTGTGTGTAGTGTATATAGCTGTGTACAGAGCTGTGTGTAGTGTATATAGCTGTGTACAGAGCTGTGTGCGGTGTATATGTCTCTATTTGTATATTTCATATACTATGTATTTATGTGCTCTAGTACAGTTCCTATTAATACCATTATGGGGTAGAGAAGATTTTCTGATCCCTTTTTATTTGATGTTTTGTATATGAGGGTCACAGGGGCCTTTCTATTATATGAGGACATAGAGGGAACCTGGCTCTAAATACTACAAGGGGCATAAAGTGGGCGCTGTAACAGCGTGGGGCAATATAGATGGGGAGGTTGTATAGAGGTGATGATGGTGCTGGAGCTGTATAGAGGTGATGATGGTGCTGGAGCTAAGAGCCTATGATCTTTGTCTGGTAGACTCTGCATAGATGATGCATAGACGACCCCGTACGGTAAGTGGGCCTGTGTGCTTTGAAATGCCAGGGCCGATTTTCAGTCCCAGTCCGGCCCTGTATATATGTGTATATGTGTGTGTATATATATATATATATTGTAGATAGCATATAGCATAATATATATATATATATGTGTAGGGTAGATAGCGTATAGCATAGTATATATATATGGTTTATATTCGATGACTTCTCTATTTGGCGCTATGCAGCAATGTGATGCCAGAAATCATCTCCCAGCGTTGGCCACATCCACCCCCATGACCGTCGGTTACAACCCACACAAACTGTACTGTGCTGTGCCGGGGGGCGGATGACGACTGCCCCATCAGAGGATTCCCTCCCGTCTCCATTATCAGAATAGCCCGGGATCAAGGTGCGACCGATTTATTCCTATTGTTAGGTTACCCAATCTGCCCCTACATCTGCTCTCCACTCCATGCTGCCACCTGACTAGACAATTCCTTTAAATTGAGGCCTTATAGGGTCCATTTACACAGTAAGATTATCCGACAGATTATCTGCCAAAGATTTGAAGCCAAAGCCAGGAATAGATTTAAAAAAAGAGGAAAAATCTCAGGCTTCCTTTATGACCTGATCTCTGTTTATAGTCTGTTTCTGGCTTTGGCTTCAAATCTGTCAGATAATCTTTCTGTGTAAATGGACCCTTACACGGATCAACTATTGTGCAATAAATTGTTAAATAGTTCGGATAGAAGTGAAAATCTTCTGGTGGAAACGTGACAAACGATAAACGTAAATGTGTTCCTATGTCATGGAGCCGACATGAGAATCATTGTTGACAAATCTTTCAGTGTAGGCGCGTGACGTTGGGTGGTCCCCGGGGATCGGTATACACACCGCCACCACCGGATTCACATTGTTTAGCAGAGAAAGATCACGGCCGTGGTTGTGTAAATGAGCGAGTGTTCTGTGAGTCTGGGCAAGAAGCAGCGTAGACCGGTGGGAAAGGTGTCACATGATTGGCGAGGGATCAGGGAGGGCACCTTTAGCTTTTTATGGGATGGCTGGAGTTTCTCTTTAAAGGGACTGTACCATCAGGCCTGGGCTGAAGCACTGGAGGCGGGCCGACCCACCCCAATCGGGAGGGGCGGGGGTTTCCTCCCACTGGGGGTGGGTCAGCCCGCCTCCAGTGCTTCAGCCCAGGCCTGATGGTACAGTCCCTTAAGGTTCCCTCAGCCACTTGTCTTCAGCGGAGAGTCCAAAGATCAGCAGATCAGGTGTTTGCACCTCACAACATTGAAGCAGCATTTCTGAGGTACTCATCACCTCCTGAATGGTGCAATATGGTGGCCAAACAAGACTCAGGCGGCAAAAAACCTACAAGCCATTAGTCATAGAGGCAACTGAGTAACGAAACAAACTTACAGGCCTCCTACTGTAATAACACAACCCATCACACCTGGGTAATGTGTCCTCAGTTATACTGGCCACACGTCTTATAGATATTATGGGACTTGCACCATCACAGGAATGGTTACTTTCTGCTGAACACACACGTATCATCAGACTTGGTGTCATCTCTTATCCAACATTGGGTAATCTATCCATCCAATGGGGTCAGAGTGGGATATCTATCCACCAGCTGACCCTCCACATACACCTTCTCTAGCCCCAGACTCATTGGAAGGACCCACTGGCTGACCCCTCCACATTCACCTTTCCTCGCCCAGACCCATTGGCATGACCTACCAGCTGGCCACTCTACATACACCTTCCCTAGCTCCAGACCGGTTGGTTGGCTCATTATCCTGCCCTCCACGTACACCTTCCCTCACCCCAGACCCATTGGTTATCTCTTTATCCTGCCCTCCACGTACACCTTCCATAGCCCCAGACCCATTGGTTATCTCTTTATCCTGCCCTCCACGTACACCTTCCCTAGCCCCAGACCCATTGGTTATCTCTTTATCCTGCCCTCCACGTACACCTTCCCTAGCCCCAGACCCATTGGTTATCTCTTTATCCTGCCCTCCACGTACACCTTCCCTAGCCCCAGACCCATTGGTTATCTCTTTATCCTGCCCTCCACGTACACCTTCCCTAGCCCCAGACCCATGGTTATCTCTTTATCCTGCCTCCACGTACACCTTCCACAGCCCCAGACCCATTGGTTATCTCTTTATCCTGCCCTCCACGTACACCTTCCCTAGCCCCAGACAGACCCGTTGGTTGGCTCATTATCCTGCCCTCCAGAGCCTACACTATTTCCATCTATGACGATCATTCAATGCATTAAAGCTCAGAGCCCCCAATGATTTCCCCATCACTGGATCTGGTTTTCCACCACCACTGAATATGCAATATCTAGGTTTGGGTCAGCCCTCTCTTGTGGGTTCCTTAACTTCAGCGCCCAACAACCAGGACTTTCCATGTGTTCAATAGTAATAACATTGCCCCAAATAGACCATTTAACAATAAATGTGAAAGAAAAAATCTTCCAACAATATTAAAATGTACATTTTATTTTCCTACATAAAATTGCTGGGCTGAAAGCGGGTGTAGAGCCGAGCATCGGTGACTCTGCCACACAGCAAGGCACAAATCCTAACATCAACGAGCTGCATATCGACAAGGTCGGGTCCCTGATAGTGGGGGGGGGGCACCCAATATATTGCATGGAGGGAACTGCTGCCTCTAAGAGGACCATGGCCTGGGACGTGAATGAGGACGTATATGTATAGAGTATGTGAGTACACGTCTGTCACAAGCACAATATGGTAAAGGACAGTGTCCACAACCTGTGACTCACTGGTAGCTCTTAATGAACAATGGCCGCTGGCTGTAAGGACATGAGAGGCTGGTTAGTTTTGCAGGAGAGTCACAGGTTGGGGAATACTGGTACAGGACTATGGATGATGGTTGTCAAAGCGAGGGACACATCGACATGAAAGGTGATCTCTGAATACTGGTCCATGTACAAGATGGTGGCTCTCCAGTCCAGTCAACCTCATGTATAAGATGGAGGCTCTCCAGTCCGATCAGCCTCATGTACAAGATGATGGCTCTCCAGTCCGATCAGCCTCATGTACAAGATGGTGGCTCTCCAGTCCGATCAGCCTCATGTACAAGATGGTGGATCTCCAGTCCGATCAGCCTCATGTACAAGATGATGGCTCTCCAGTCCGATCAGCCTCATGTACAAGATGGTGGCTCTCCAGTCCGATCAGCCTCATGTACAAGATGGCTCTGTCGATCAGCCTCATGTACAAGATGGTGCTCTCAGTCGATCACCTCATGTACAAGATGGTGCATCGCCAGTCTGATCATCCTCATGTACAAGATGGTGCATCGCCAGTCTGATCATCCTCATGTAAAAGATGGTGCATCGCCAGTCTGATCAGCCTCATGTAAAGATGGTTGGCTCTCCAGTCTGATCAGCCTCATTACAAGATGGTGGCTCTCCAGTCTGATCATCCTCATGTACAAGATGGTGGCTCTCCAGTCTGATCAGCCTCATGTACAAGATGGTGGCTCTCCAGTCTGATCAGCCTCATGTACAAGATGGTGGCTCTCCAGTCTGATCAGCCTCATGTACAAGATGCTGGATCTCCAGTCTGATCAGCATCATGTACAAGATGGTGGATCACCTCACCAGTTCGGTAAGCCTCATGTACAAGATGGTGGATCTCCAGACTGGTCATCCTCTTGTACAATATTCCAGTTTGATACTCTGGTGATATGAAAAGGGGCAATTACTATTTCATGAGTGACATTGGGAGCTGATGATTTTGCCCCAATATCATCTTTTTCTATTTAGTCGACATCTCAGAGGTCGTTCTGTGTGACCAACATGTAACAGTAGGGGCAGTGATGTAGAGTTGGGCAATAGGCAGACACAGATCTCTACAGACTGGCCGTGCCCTACAGATGATGTAGCAGTGCTATACCATGGTGATGTAATGTTCATGAGCTCTGGAAGGATTGGAGTAATGGATGGCTGCTTGTTATACGCTGCATCGTGTTTCCATGGCCGGCTTAGCTCCAGCTTCAAGAATGTCCAGGAGAGGGGTCAAGTGACTAATAAATAAGAGGAGAATTAACCCGCCAATCCGGCGGGTCCAGGCACGTCGCCATGCTCAGTAGTCCATGTTACAGTCATCGCTCTCATACCAGTCAGAAGGGCATCAGTGCCAAAGAAACGGTCCCAAAATTACCTGCAGAGGAATTAAAAGGGTTACGCGGCTACATCCAGAACCTACATGGCACAGGATCTGCCCCCATCCCTGGGTGATATGGAAAGGAAGGATAGCTCGCCATGGGGTAACATACAAGGGACTCATTCTCACCAATGCCTGGGATGATATGAATTCCTGGTTGACACGTTTATCCACAGCCGTGGTGATGATGCGGACGCGTGGGAATGCGTATGCCACGGAGTGTACACCCATTTCTGCCATCAACAATGAAATCAAGAAAATCTGTCCTCCTGGACATCGTGATCCTGGAAGATCGGACAGAAGACGTGTGACATGACAATGTCAGTCAAAGAGTATACAAGCAGGATGAATGCCGAAGAACAGTAATAGCCACCAGACCTATACATAGAAAGGATAACCACAGATCCATCGAGGGTCACCTACCAGGAGCACACGTATAGCCATCATGGCAGCCGCCCCGGTGGACACAGTGCTGTCCATCAGAATGACATAATCCTCGCTGATCTCCTTGGCAGCCGCAGGTAATGAAGCTGCAGAGATGGAGACAATGTTAGGATGAGCGAGGGACAGGATACATCCCAGGTGAGATCGATATACACACACACACACACAGAGCTCTGCTGGCTAACGGGTCACTATGTAGATAAGCACATATGTCCTCAGAGACATAATACATGTAACACATTGCCCTCACCTCTGGCTCTCCTGTATTGTGGTTGGTTGGATCAGGATCTTGCCCAGTCGGATGTCCTTACACACAGCCGTGAGGGCCTGTTCCATCGTCTCCCCGGCTCGAAGAATAGAGACCCCTGTGATCTGAAATCAAATCCCAAACCGCTCATAATCCAGTACTAATAGCCCAAAATACATGGAAACATTGCAGCAATTCTGAAAAAAGGTGAATCATCAGCTAGAGGAAGTGTGTATGTAACACGATACGTGCGTTGCTGAGACCTGTTTGCCATGCTCCCTCTCCCTGTGTTTTTATGATTTTTCATTGACCATAAAGAAGAAATCGACACAATGATGGGTGAGTGTCTGGTCTTTTTCTCACTCTATTTATTCTGAAAAAAGTGCCTGTCGTAAAGGAACCATTAGATATCGTGTCCAGTGTCCTTCCTAAGCTCCCTCGATTGAGTCAAGATGCCCACTAAAGCCGGCCATATACATCAGACGGGTCAGCCGAAACCTACAATCATACGTACTTCGTCGTTCACTTAATGTGTATGGGGCCTCCCAAAGCCTGAAGTCGGGGGAGTTAGGGTTAGCCATGTTGAATTACAGCTGTCTGATCCTTTTGGTCTAGAGGAGAAGGGACTAAGGGTCTGGAGGAGGAAGGGACTAAGGGGTCTGGA
>NW_027208529.1:0-55815 GCF_027789765.1 Dendropsophus ebraccatus | reverse complement strand
TTATTATTATTATTATTATAATAAAGCGCCCTTAATTCCAGAGCGCTATACAGGCGACAGGGGTCAAAACACATTACATGAGGCAAATGGCCGACTGATACATGGGGAAGAGGACCTGTCCGCGAGGGCTTACAATCCAGTTTTCTGGCCTTGATGCATTCAAGAAAGGAATCAATGTGGCTCCTCAGAGAAAATCTAAATTTCTATAGGGGTCCTATTAGACAAAGCAATTTTTAACAATTAACGATAAGCGATAGCAAACGAGAGCTACCTGAAACCATATTCACCATAGTTGTTCTTTACCATCGGTGGCTCAATGGTTAGCACTGTAGCTGCTCTGCGCTGGGGTCTTGGGTTCAAATCCCACCAAGGGCAACATCTACAAAGAGTTTGTATGTTCTCTCTGTGTTTGCGTGGGTTTCCTCCCACACCCAAAAACATACAGATAGGTCAATTTAGATTGTGAGCCCTAATGGGGACAGGGAGCAATAATTGGCAAAAGTAATCTGCCGAATCTGTGTGCGCTATACAAATAAAAACATTATTATAATTATTATTACTATAAATGTTTACGCCATCCCAGCAAATGAACAAACGATGTGGAATTACATTGAACGATTGTAGAAAGAATGTGGAATTACAGCGAACTATTAACAATGATTTTAGGTTCCGCTCACAAGATGCGATCAACGACACACAAACGATTCTCCGATCATTGCCTGTATTAACTCAAAACGAGTAATTCAAACGATATAACGATTTTTCACATGGTCCCAGGTAATAGGACCCTAAGAAAGTTTGAGAAAAATGTAAACCTGACAATGGCCATGGAGATTCCATACATTACTGCAATCCTATAAAAAGCAGAAATTCGAATTTATATACTGTATAGAGATATCCTAATTTATTTAATTTGCAGCATTTGTGGACTAGTGGGTGCCCTTGTTTCTCTATATCCCAATTTCCATTGTCATTTTGGTTGAACTTTACTAAATTAATATAACAGACAACCCCAAGAAAAGTCCTGCCAACCAAAATAAATTATATAAAACAATTGTTTGATTCATTTCTTTGTAAATAAATTTTTTTTTTTTTTAACACAACTACAGAAAAAAGTGACATTCCCATGACGGCTATGGGAAAACGTCTAAATTGTACAAACTC
Source organism: Dendropsophus ebraccatus (assembly GCF_027789765.1). Classification (NCBI taxonomy): domain Eukaryota; kingdom Metazoa; phylum Chordata; class Amphibia; order Anura; family Hylidae; genus Dendropsophus; species Dendropsophus ebraccatus. Next base: position 54,651 of record NW_027208529.1, on the reverse strand, counting down.
TTATCTGGATATAGTCATTAACCCTCTACTATGAATGGCACCTTGTATACAGCCCACACAATGATCACAGCTACAGGGTATTCAGACCAGACCTGAATAAATGTCCCTTCATACACTCGTGTGCACCCACATGTGCAACCCACACCCCACAATGGAGAAAGATAAAATATAGTTTTGGGTTTTTTTTTGCACATGTATGCTCAGTTTTTCTGTTTTCTCAGGCTTTTCATGTTATTTTTTTTAATGTTTCCATTGTGCTCACATCTATTTAGGACCTTCGGGGTGTTTGGATCTCAGCCATTCATATAGTGCAAAATAAATCTGCAGTAATATGTGCAAATGGGTTACATGTTTCTGATTCTGCAATCTGATATGAAAGCAGTCATTTGCTGGTTCTCATTTTTTTTTCCCTGTATAGCCAAGACGAAGGGCCTTTCAGACCAGACCTTGTCAAAGCGCATTAAGAGCAGATTGGTTAACATTATCAAAAATGCAGTTTAACATTTGGCAAAGACATACAGACATTCAGAGTTTTTTCCCCTATTTTCTCTAGGGGGGAAAAGTTTTTTTTTCTCCATTTTTGGCGAATGATCTTGAAATGTTTGGATTCAGGTAGAAATGTCAACATAGCTTAGACCGCTGTCACTTATTTCATGTACATCTGACAGATGGTTAAAGGATTTATTAAGATTTGGATGGATTCGAGCACAGGTGTGAGACATAAAAAGAAAACCAGGAACAACTCCGTATGACAAGTATTTTCCATTGCATTTGTTGCTTTTTTTTCCTTTGGCTCATTGTCATTCTGTTCCGATTTTGTAATCTTAAGATGGGACTTTAATAAGACTTTATCCTTCAAGAAGATCTCTTGGTAAAGTTTTCATTTCCATGTTAGCTCTAGATGTAAAAGATGGATATGCAATGGCTGTATGCGCGGCCCAAAGTACTAGGGAATCCTCTTCTATAGTACATCCTGATTTCTCAAGACACATTCACCTTTTGCTATACACTGTGAAGTGATCGGCCATATCAATAAGGCCACAGAAAGGTGAAGTAAATGATAAGGAATATCTGGTGACGATGGCTTCTGTCGGGGCTGGTATATATTAGGCAACAAGAGAATGGTCCATCTGACTGACAAGGGTCAGGTAGTCTCCATAGTAGCTGGTCTTCTGGGGTGTCATGTATGTAGTAGTAAGTACAGACCAAAAGTGTCCAAGGAAAGACAACCAGTGACCTGAGACAGGGTCATGGGCTCCCAATGGTCACTGATGTGTGGGGGTTGAAGGCTTCCTAAAATGGTCTAATCCCGAATGATGACGATGATGGATAGGTGTCAGAACGCATAGGACTCACATTTGGAAGTCTCTGTTGGAGAAAGGAGCGTTACATGTGACACTGGGGCTGGGTTTTTGTACAGTACATCTTCCATCACTTTCAATTTTTACAATGTCATAGTGTTAGACTAAAGCTCTCCACTCATCGTGATGGTTAGTTATTGAACAAGCTCAGAAAGAGCCTAGATTCTGGAAGTGAGACATTGATTTGAGAAGGAATTTTTCCGCTGGTGTGGGGCATTTGATGTCTGTCTTATAAAAGAACTTTACGCCTTCCTATGGATTAACACGGGCACAGGTATAAAACTGTGGCCCTCCAGTACAACTCCCATCATGTCTGGAAAGTCAAAGCTTTAGGAACTGTAGTTTTGCAACAGCTAGAAGGCTGCAAGTTTGACAACCTTGCTGTAGGTTATATAGGTTTAACGCGATGGACTCTTTTTCAGCCTTATCATTTATGTTATAATATGTGTAGTCTTTTAGCATGGACATATAAAGGTCATTTGTTAAGAGCTCGTACTCTTTAATTATTGTTCTGTGGGCCTTTCAGCACAATGTTACATAGCACTTCACCTTTTTTTTCCTTGTGAAATGACCCTCCGTGCTTCAATTCATGACCAGGGCTGAGCATAATGACTTCTATCAAGATCTGGATTATGACATGCACTTGGATTTTTTCAATTTTCTTTAAAATCCAGTTAACAACCTTCATGCCTCACAAGGTTCATTAAAGATTAGTTTGTGAGGTTTTTCCACTGGAAACATGTTGGGAAACTCACTTTAAAGGACAAGCAAATGCAAAACGGGATAAGATTTTAAAGCTAAAAATATGTTTTAAGACCTGTACAGATGAAACACCACACCCTAGTTTTCTCAATTACTTTATCGTTTCAAGCCCCTTCTAAAATCCCACAGCAGGCTTACATGTCAGCTATTAGTCTTGTCCCAGCAGCTGAACATATTTAAGCATTTAAAAGAAACGAGAACATTCTGAACTTAAAGTCATCACAAAGTACTACTCGTAAATGCAATCTACATAAAAAAATACCAAATCCCTGTGCTCTGAGGCTTTTATCTGCTTTGCTATAAAATGGTCAAGTCTTCTTTCTTCCAGATGTCTATCATAAGCCTGCTGTTCTTATAAGCATGTCCTGGACACAGCAGGTTAGGCCTAGGCCACAATCAGACATGGATGATTTTTATTTTTTTTATTTTTTTCAGATTTTTGAGGGTAGTAAAGCTGAAGATATTGAGATCTGAATGTCCAATACGATGAGGAATTATCACAAAGAGATTACACTCTTACAATGCAAAGGGCAAAGTAGGCAATGTCTGAAGCCATCCTCGCAGCTTCAGAGAAAACAGGTGAACCACCAGAAGATGTAGAATGACATGAAGGCAAGAGAGTGTGGGAAAATAAACAAGGTAAACTCACCCCTCCCTGTGCCTCCGTAGAGCAGCTCCTGGGTCACGCTGACGACCGCGAGATGTAATTTTTGGCTGGAATCGGGCAACGTTGTGTACCCAGCTCTTCCAGCTGCAGCGTCATGGCCCAGCTGAGCGACTGCCTGTTCAGCTGGTCAGTGACTGGGGCGGTTTCCCATTCCAGTCACTGATTCGCTGAGTGGGCAATCAATCACCCGGGTACGCAATGCTATAAGAGCTGCAGGTGGCCGCCGGCACTACAGAACATTTGGGCGGGTGAGAATACTTTGTTTACTAGTTTCCCACTCCCCTTGCCTTCTTCCTGTTTCAATTTCAATGGACTTCTCCTTTAAGGCCCTCTTCCACAGAGAAATTATCTGCCAAATCAGGCAGATATCTCCCTGTGTAATAGAGACACCAATCAGTCGTCGGATGATCATTAAGTTTTTTAACGTCAAAAAATCATCTGCCACCAGCCGCACATCTGCCAATGGCTGATTAAAGCAAAAACTATGCTAACATCACTAGCATGTCTATGCAGCTCTGGCCACACGATTATGAAACCATGTAATAGGTAAGCATGCCCAGATCAGAACTTGCTTGCATCGCAGTCGGGCTGTGTAACACGGCCTTTACTCACCCATTCCTGTTCCCGTGACGTTATTCCTCGTTTGAATTTAGATTGACCCCAATACTGAATATTACCTCTGCCTTGCTATTGGGGCTGTCTGGTACTGGTTGTGTTGTCCTATGAGACAACACCCACACCTGTATGAGGGTGGGAAGGAAAGTAGGGAAGAGTCCTGAGTGCAATGGAGATATGAGCAATCGGACAGACAGGATCAGTTTTCTGTGTCGCGGAGTTCACGGTCAAACAACCTCAGCCTGGTTCCGTGTCACCCAACAAGGATGCATATTCAGGTGAGTCCCTTAGCCAACCAGTCATACCAAATTTTAGTATACTTGGCACCTGTGTTGTGTATGGAAGAGGTCAAGTCCTCCATGTGCCATAGGTCATTGACCTTTGCAACCCAAAGAGACAGCGGTGAGGGAACAATTTTTTTCCAGTAAAAGGGAATACAAGCCCTTGCAGCCATCACCAAAAAACGAAGAAGGGATTTCATGTATAGCGCTATGGGAAGTGAGCAATTCTGGAGAAGGAATAAGCCAGGTTCATTGAGGTTTTAGTGACCTGCAGGATAGTCCTCTTCACTGCATTGGCACCATATAACCTAAACCCATAACCAACAACCTGACCACCCAGTGGTTAATAGTTGATAAAATTCTGTATTACATGGCCCGATATTCTATGTAAGTGAGCGCCGATCTGTTACATTGGCACTCACTTACCCAGCCTATTAAATGGCTCGACTATCGTGCAGTAAAGGCTGTATATATACACTACCGTTCAAAAGTTTGGATCACCCAAAACAATTTAGTGTTTTCCATGAAAAGTCACACTTATTCACCACTGTACGTTGTGAAATGAATAGAAAATAGAGACAGACATTGACAAGGTTAGAAATAATGATTTGTATGTGAAATAACATTGTTCTTCCATCACACTTTGCTTTCGTCAAAGAATCCACCTTTTGCAGCAAATTCCAGCATTGCACACCTTTGGCATTCTAGCTATTAATCTGTTGGGGTAAGCTGGAGAATTGCCCCCCACACTTCTAGAAGCAGCTCCCACAAGTTTGGATTGGTTGGATGGGCACTTCTGGCTTACCATACGGTCCAGCTGCTCCCACCAACAGCTCAATGGGGTCCAGATCTGGTGACTGCGCTGGCCACTCCATTACCTAGGATAGAATACCAGCTGCCGCTTCTGCTGTAAATAGTTCTTACACAATTTGGAGGTGTGTTTAGGGTCATTGTCCTGTTGTAGGATGAAATTGGCTCCAATCAGGCGCTGCCCACTGGGTATGGCATGGCGGTGCAGAGTGATGGGCCTTCCTTATTCACAATCCTTTTACCCTGTACAAATCTCCCACCTTACCAGCACACAACCCCAGACCATCACATGACCTCCACCATGTATAACAGATGGCGTCAGGCATTCTTCCAGCATCTTCTCATTTCTTCTGCGTCTCACAAACGTTCTTCTTTGTGATCCAAACACCTCAAACTTGGATTCATCCATCCACAACACTTTTTTCCAGTCTTCCTCTGTGCAATGTCTGTGTTCTTTTGCCCATCTTAATCTTTTTCTTTTATTGGCCAGTCTCAGATATGGCTTTTCCTTTGCCACTCTGCCCTGAAGCCCAAAATCCGGCAGCCGCCTCTTCACTGTAGATGGTGACACTGGTGTTTTGCGGGTGCTATTTAATGAAGATGCCAGCTGGGGACCTGTGAGGCGTCTGTTTCTCAAACTAGAGACTCTAATGTGCTTATCTTCTTGCTTAGTTGTGCAACGCGGCCTCCCACTTCTTTTTCTACTCTGGTTAGAGCCTGTTTGTGCTGTCCTCTGAAGGGAGTAGTACACACCGTTGTAGGAAATCTTCATTTCTTAGGCAATTTTCTCGCATGGAATAGCCTCATTTCTAAGAATAAGAATAAACTGCTGAGTTTCAGATGAAGTTCTCTTTTCTGGCCATTCTGAGCGTTTAATTGACCCCACAAATGTGATGCTCCAGAAACACAATCCGCTGTGTCAGTTTTGTAGCTTCTGTAACGAGCTAGTGTAACGCCTGGACTAGTGGATCCACTGGACCGTCACCAGCGATTGCACTAACCTCACCAGGGAGCAGAGTCTAAGGGGCCGCTGGTTTTCACCAGAGCCCGCCGCAAGGCGGGATGGACTTGCTGCGGCAGGCGACCCCCAGGTCGCTACCCCTGGCTTGGTTGCTGGTGACGGCAGGCGAGGCGTGGCAGGAGCCGTAGGCAGGAGATGATACTGGCAATGGTCTGTAGGTTGAGACCGCACGTGACAGGCTGAAACACAGGAAACTAAAGTGTAACGGGGAAGCAGGAACCAGGAACAAGGAGTGGGGACCAGGTAGCGGACAGGGATCAGGAACAAGGACTAGGGACCAGGTAGCGGACAGGGATCAGGAGACAACAGGGAGCTGGGCCAAACGCTATGGGAAGCATGTAGAGGCTCCAACCCAAGGGACAGGGCATGCTGGGATTTATAGGAGTGATAGGTGCAATTAACCAATTAAGGGCGGACTGGCCCCTTTAAAATCTGAGACAGCCGGCGCGCGCGCGCGGCCGGCACAGACGGAGACAGGAGCGGAGGAGAGGTGAGGCGCCCCCAAGGGCCGAACTAGCAGCAGCGCCGGGTCCCTGCACAAGGACGCCGGCGGCTGCATGGGGCCGGAGGAGGTCACGGCGGTGGCCCGGAACACGGGACGCCGCCGCGGCCGTGACAGTACCCCCCCCCTTTGGCCTCCCCCTCTTTCTTGCCTGCAGAAGGCGGCATTAGGCAAATCTTGGTATTCCGCTGGTAGGCCGGACAAAGGCTTGGCGGGCTTGGGTGACAACATAGAATGCTTAGGCTGAGGTGACCTCAGACACTGGTTGGAACAGTCCTGACCCCAACTGAGAATCTTCCCGTTCTCCAGTCCAGTTTAGGGCATGTAATTGCAGCCAAGGGAGTCCCCAGGAGGATGGTGGAAGAAGAATGGGGCAGGACGTAGAAGGAGATCTTTTCCAGATGTGAAGTGCCCACCTGGAGGACTAGAGGTGCGGTCTGGTAGTGCACATGGTCGATAAGAATCTCGCCCGTGACCGAGGAGATAGACAGGGGTCTGGCTAGTGGTGTACATCGGGTAGCCGCCATCTCTGGACCAATGTAGCTGCAATAAAAATTGCTGCTGACCCCAGAATCGAGAAAGGCAGTAGTTTGGTGAGTTTGTCCTGAGGGTGTCTGGATGGAAACTGGCACAGACAAACTTGGAGAGGTGGCATTCACACTCAGGGAGACCTCTCCCACCGGACCTATGGGCTGGAGTTTCCCGGGACGCTTGAGGACGTTGGGGACATCTCAGCCGAAAGTGATCCGAACCACCGCAGTAGAGGCAGAGATTCAGCTCCAGACGACGAAGTCTTTCATCAGGCGTCAGGTGGAGCCCGTTCCACCTGCATAGGAATCTCAGTAGTTCGACTGGGACTCTGGAACGTCAGGATACTGGAAGACCGGCGCCAGCTGGTGATGGCGACGGGACAGGCCTAGTCGCCGTTCATGCCAGACCTCCTTCTCCCTCTCAGAAAAACGAGTGTCGACCCTGGTGGTCAGTAGGATGAGTTCGTTCAGGGAGGTAGGTAGGTCTCGGGCGGAAAGCACGTCTCTCACCCGACTGGACAGACCCCTCTTGAAGGCAGCTATTAGAGCGGCCTCATTCCAGTCTAATTCTGCCGCCAGGGTGCGGAACTGGATGGCGTAGTCACCAACAGAGGAGCTCCCTTGAGAGAGGTTGAGGAGAGCAGTTTCAGCTGAAGAAGCACGGGCAGGTTCCTCAAAGACAGAGCGGAACTCGGCCAGGAAAATTCGGAGATTAGCAGCCACAGGATCATCACCGGTCCCACAGTGGTGTGGCCCAGGCCAGAGCTCTTCCTTCCAATAAGCTGATGATGAAAGCCACTTTAGAGCGCTCGGTGGGAAACTGACTACTTAAAAGTTCAATAGGCATGGTGCACTGAGTCAGGAATCCTCTGCACAACTTGGAGTCACCAGAGTATTTGCTTGGGAGAGCCAGTCGGAGTGTAGAAAAAGCAGCAGGAGGTGGTGTGCGCTGGGCCGTAGTATGCTGCTGTAAGGCGGCAGTGAGTTGCTGGATCTGCTGCGGACTGTTTCTGGATTTGTTGCGCCTGTAGGGCGACCACTCGGGCTACTTCGCGGATATCAGGCACCTCGCCGGGATCCATGGTTGGAGCCTACTGTACGCCTGGACTAGTGGATCCCACTGGACCGTCACCAGCGATGGCACTAACCTCACCGGGAGCGGAGTCTAAGGGGCCGCTGGTTTTCACCAGAGGCCCGCCGCAAGGCGGGATGGACTTTCTGCGGCAGGCGACCCCCAGGTCGCTACCCCTGTCTTGGTTGCTGGTGACGGCAGGCGAGGCGTGGCAGGAGCCGTAGGCAGGAGATGATACTGGCAATGGTCTGTAGGTGAGAACCGCACGTGACAGGCTGAACACAGGAACTAAAGTGTAACGGGGAAGCAGGAACCAGGAACAAGGAGTGGGGACCAGGTAGCGGACAGGGATCAGGAACAAGGACTAGGGACCAGGTAGCGGACAGGGATCAGGAGACAACAGGGAGCTGGGCCAAACGTTATGGGAAGCATGTAGAGGCTCCAACCCAAGGGACAGGGCATGCTGGGATTTATAGGGAGTGATAGGTGCAATTAACCATTAAGGGCGGACTGCCCTTTAAATCTGAGACTGCCGGCGGGGACGCGCTGCGAGCCGGCCGGCACAGACGGAGACAGGAGCGGAGGAGAGGTGAGGCGCCCCCAAGGGCCCGAACTAGCAGCAGCGCCGGGTCCCTGCACAAGGACGCCGGCGGCTGCATGGGGCAGGAGGAAGGCGCGGCGGTGGCCCGGAACACGGGACGCCGCCGCGGCCGTGACAGCTAGACTGTTTTCAGATGTGTGAACATGATTGCACAAGGGTTTTTCTAATCATTAATTAGCCTTCTGAGCCAATGAGCAAACACATTGTACTATTAGAACACTGGAGTGATAGTTGCTGGAAATGGGCCTCTATACACCGATGTAGATATTGCACCAAAAACCAGACATTTGCAGCTAGAATAGTCATTTACCACATTAGCAATGTATAGAGTGTATTTGTTTAAAGTTAGGACTAGTTTAAGTTATCTTCATTGAAAAGTACAGTGCTTTTCCTTCAAAAATAAGGACATTTCAATGTGACCCCAAACTTTTGATCGGTAGTGTATATATCGTTAGCAATGTCCATAAAGCTCTTGCCTTTAATAAAATAGTAAAGCTTACTTACCTGTCCATGCTCCCTGATACCTTAGTCATGCTTGTCTCCATCAGTAGACCTTCAGAGCCGGTTTCTGAAGTGACAGGCCAGTCAGCCAATCTCTGGCCATGGCACAGTCCCATCTCGGCCAGTAATTGGTTGAGCAGCCTGTCACTTCAGAGACTGGCTCTGAAGGTCCACCGGCGGCTGCAGGCAGCAGAAAGGAGGACACTGGGGAGCAGGCAGAAGCACCAGGGAGCATGGACAGGTACGTATAAACTTTTGTTTACTTTACACATTCATCAGCCATGCGTCATTTTTAAACATAGCAATGTGCAGTTGGTAGCAGATGATTTTTAGGTAGGACCAAAAGACATGATCAGCCGATAATTGTTTCTGATTTGGCAGATTATCGCTCTGTGTCATAGGGTTCTATAGTGTTGAAGAAACTCTATAAATCTTATCCAGCTTTGTATACTTTGTATAGCACAATGACAAACATGAAGCACTTAACCCGATTTCCCAACAGTCCTTTGCTCTGCTGCTTTTATGACTACTTCTCTATAACGTGCAGGGCAGTGCAGATGGTACTCACCTGTTATATCTCTTTTATGCGCATTATAATCATACCCATCCTCAACAACCTCCCTCTGGGGAAAAAAGCTTAGGAGCCATGACCATCTTGCCTGTCGGGGTGACCCTAGATAGGTGACTTGCAATGGTAATTTTACCAGATCCATTGCTATATCTCAGATACAGTCTAGAAATCTGTGCAATCTCCTTCGTATCGCTTGCTGACAGATGAACCCGGGGCAGTAAACAGTGACCGGCACATCCGACCCTGACAGATAACTTGCCGTGCTTTCCTCACGTGTCGTAAGCTAATCACAAGCCTTCCAAATAATTTCCAGAAAAATTAGAAACACAACACAGCGACCCCATTTCCTGCAAACACACAGACCGCCTGTCCAGCTGTGTCTTGCGGTGGTTCTGAAGCTGCTTATCTGGGCTGGTTATCAAAGTGACATATTTTTTTTATCAAGCCATGGGAAACTGGTTTATGAAGCAGGAAGGAAACCATGCTCTATCTGACTGATGAAGTGCTCCGTCCATCTCATCTTCCCACTGTTTTTTAAGTGTTCAATTAAGTTACACATCCCCTGGGAGCATTCATTTATCCCGGCGCTCGTATTTACGGACACATGTATTTAATGCGGGTTTGTGGGGCATACGTACATAGATTCCTCCTAATTGGCTATGCTAACATCCGGCCGGGGTTGTTAAATATTCAAAGCAGTTCTATAACGGGCCACAAAAAAAAAAAAAAAAAACATAGAAATATCTGGACCTAAAAGCATTTCCCTAGCAGGCAAAGAAATGAGAACGGCGTGAGAAGGCGGAAAGTTTCCTGGAGTCCTTTTATCAGTTTCCTCAGCAGATGAAGAGGAGGAAAATGTTATCTCCTCTTAATTAAAGAGACAGGCGTTCTCTATGCATGTGAAGGATGTGTTGAGTGTGTTACTTTGTCCAATGCACAATGCAAAGTAAAGTGAGGCCTTGAACATCTAGGCATGAGGACCATTCAGAAATTAGTACAATGTGCTTTGGGTATTGTAGCTTTGTAATACTGATAACTCATCCTTAAAGGGGAACTATTAGCAGGTTTGGCAAATCTAACCTGCTGATGGCTCCCTAGTGCGAACTGGGCACTGAAGATGAAGGTATGTCTCTTACTTTCATCCTTGGCTCCATTCCTGTGTGGTTTGTTGTGAAATCCTTTGTCCGGTAATGCCCCCCAAAACTGATCCAGGCTCTTTCCCCCTCTATTGATAATCATTAGAAGGGGCGGGCCGGCCAGAGGTGGATTGGCACTAGCACCGCCCCTAGTGTTCCTAACGGCATTACCGGACAGAGGATTTCACAACAAACAGCACGGGAATAGAGCCGAGGATGAAGGTAAGAGACACGCCTTAATCTTTAGAGTGCCATGCGCACTAGGGAGCTATCAGCAGGTTAGATTTGTCTAACCTGCTCATAGTTTCCATTTTTAAAAAAGTTGACAATTTTTAATTATTAAGAAGCAAAATCCTTGCTCTCTGTCCTAGACTACTCAGTGAAAACCCTGCCCTCTGCCCGTTACATGGACATGACTTCTTCCACAGAACCTATATCTCTCCCACAAGAGGCTTTAAAATGGGCATTCTGCAATCTGATGCCTGTTTTAAATGTGGCGAACCCGGAGCGGACATAGCTCACTGCCTTTGGCACTGCCCGGTGATACAATCCTTCTGGAGGGTTGTGGAAGGATTCGCAAATTCACATCTGGTAACTTTTGTACCCTGTGAGGCCCTGTGGGGGATTTTTGGCTGGACGGACCCTGCTAAATATAAATGTGACTGGGGAGCTAGAAGACTCTTGCACTTCTTGGCTGCTGCAGCCCGAAAGGCCATCCTACAGGTGTGGAAATCTCCACTCCCTCCTTCTCGTCGGCTATTTCTAGACAAACTATTATTCTTGTTCAGGATGGACTGGATGGAGGCTTCGATTCTCAAAGAACACAGAGTCGAAAAATTCTTTACTGTCTGGGAAACCTTTATTCCCACACTACCTCCGCGCATCCAGGGCAAAATCAGGACCACCTTCCAGGACACCACGTGGTATTTCACCAGACACCTTGCCAATGACCCACCAATTTAGAATGCATTGTGGGATGACACATCAAAAAAAAACAACAAAAAAAAACAAAACACCTTTATCTTCTGGGCATTATTCGGAGCACGCGGAGACCCACGGGCAAACCCTCCCCTCCCTCCCTCGACCTTGGGACATTGCTTGTGGGTGTTTGTTTCGCCTTGCAAAATGCTCCCGCCCCCTCACATCTGCATAAGTATCAGCAAGAGATGTTCAGAGGGAAGAAACAGAGTGCCTGAGAACAGAAGATGTAGGACCTTTTCTGGGTAAGCTCTATAAAGGTAAATTCAAACATACATCTTCAGAATCATATGGACCACAGGTGTCAAACTCAGGCCCTTCAGCTGTTGCAAAACTACAATTACCACATGCCCAGACAGCTGAAGCTTAGCTTTGGCTGTCCCAGGCATGATGGGAATTGTAGTTTTGTAACAGATCGAGGGCCTGAGTTTGACACCTGTGGTCCATATGATTCTGAAGATGTATGTTTGATAGATGTGGGACCAGAATCTGAACAATGAGGGCCCCTTGACACCCACAAACCCCCTTCTGGGCTGCTTGTGGCAGGCCGGATGTCGAGCAGGCCTACATAACTCCCATAGATGCTACACACACAGCATATGACCACAATGTGGGTGTAGCATATCCTTTGGATATGCCATAAATGTATGACATGGGAATACCCCCTTAAAATGTTCTCATAAAAGAATTGTTGACTCGCCTTTACCATAACACAGATCTTTGCTGCATTTTCCAGCAACCTGCATGCGTTGGATTGCAGAATGGAGAGACTAGAAAGTGCAACGTTTATTGGCTTTATACACTAGGTTTTATTTCAGGATTTTTTTTCCTATTCCGTTGATGATTCAAACCATATGCTAAAGGACCATAGAGGATCATTTTATCAGTTTTCTGTTTGGTATGAAATAAATAGTAAAGTGTAACTTGTACGCTTACACACCCACTACTAAATCATTCCCCTCTCGTGCAGAGAAAACTGCCATAGTGATAAATGTGTGTGTCACATCTACTTCACCCCGATTCACTCGGAGACGGGGTTGCGTTACATGTATAAATTTTGTAGGAGTAGAGGAATGTGTTAAGCTCTGAACAAATGCCGTTTAATGACTCCATCATAAAAAACATAAATATGAATCTGTAACACAGCAGTAAGTGTCTATGAGGCCTCGCTTATGTGCTTTAAATCACCGGAAACACTGCAGTGCTTTGATGTCCTGCTAGTATCTGTCAGACATTAATGGCTGCATTGTGCATGTAACCAGCTTTTTCCAGATGTTGGTGAAAACCAGTGAATAATTGAGAGATGAACATATATGACATGCCTGCCGCACCACAAGTCTCATTGATTCTGCCTACTGACTAGAGCCGGACGCTGCCATGGGGGAATCCCTGTTATATAATGTACAGATGTCCATATCATAAAGGTTGGCCAGTCTTGGCTTACAGGGGGATGGGGAACCTTCGGCCCTCCAGTTGTTGCGAAAATTACAATCCCCATCAGCTTTGCGGTCCAGACATGTAATTTTACAGCAGCAGGAAGCCAGAAAATTCCTCATCCCTGGCTTAAAAGAAAGGTGTCATCAGAAAATGATCCATTGTCTGAAATCATTCCCTTCATTTGATTGAAGGTATGATTCCCAATGTTTATCTAAATCACTTATTAACAAGAAATTATTCCTTACCAAAAAAAAATGCTCTGGGCTACTGGGTGTCTCCCTTCTCTTAAATCTGCTGGCCCACTGCTTGTTGCCAGGTAAAATCTGTCTCTAGTAACAGGAAGATCAAGACAAAATTATAGGAATCGACTGTAAGGTTTAAAATGTGCTATGTACACGGGAGAGAAAAGAGTATGGAGAAAGATTTTGTTGTATATCTAAAATCTAAGCCAGTCTGCCTGTTAAAAGTGATCCCACAGTTCCTCAAAGGTAATCAATTTTATTTATTTGCTCCCCCTACATGCCCTCTATAGTAACAAACTGTGGAATTATTCCAGCTCTAGTGCATCCTCTGAAAATGAAAAGGATGAGAATTAGCTGCCCACTATGGAGGGGCCTCTCAGGGGCTGAACAGCAGCAGCCGGCAGCACTAACGTCACCATGTCCACCATTTTGAAAGGTAAATCTAACAAAGTCAGCAAATTTAAATAAAAAAACAACCACATTTTAAAAAGGACAAGTACACTTTAAGAATTGATGGAGGGTTATTATTTTTCACCCACATCACTAGCAATTTAAAGCGAATATACCACTAGCTACATCGCTTTATGTTGTTTACATGAACAGAGTGGCACCAGTGCGGAGATGCCAGTGCCCCTGTCCTTTTTTTGAACTGCCACCCGGTTCCTGAACACGGCGCTAGTCTATTCCCAGGCACCGGTTCGGCATTAATCACAGTGTGACGATCTCCCCTCTATGACCTATGACGTGGCTCCATTGGTTGTAATGGAGCCATGTCACAGAGTGGATGGAGTTTTGGCACACTTGGGGCCAGCAGGCCTGCCCCCAATGATTCATGCCAGGCCGGAGCTCCTGTAAAGATTGGCACCAACCGCGGGAATCGGGCAGCTGTTAAAAAAAAAACAAAAAAAAACAAAGGACTGCAGCACCGGCATCCCTATGCCAGTGCTGGTCTGTTCATGTTATATATGGTACATTCACTTTAAGAAAAAAGTAAGATTTTCAATTGGCCTACTGCTAAGGGCATTTAAAAAGGTGTCCATAGCCTTAATAGGTGACCCCTTTTTCGGCAATGCAGAGAGGCAGAACACCACTACATCACATCTCAAGACCAAGAAGCGACCAGAGCGGGGGTATGCAGGCGGCATCGCTGGAGCTGGGGACGTAGGTGGATGTTATTGTTTTTAGCCATGCCCTCCCTGGGCATGCCTATAAAGGGGGCCCAGACGGAGTTCTCCTTTAAAATCTATGTAGCTGTGTAGCAGAAGATCTGAGCTGTGCAGGTCTGCTACTTGTAGGTTTTCCTATTGTTTACCTGTATATATATATCTTATGCTATCATTGTTTCTCATATCACACTGTAGCTTATTACCTATTGCATAATAGAAGAAAGTCTCCTTGTGGAGTAGAGGGAATAGGAGACATGTGCATTCTGTTAATAACAGTAAACAAATCTCCATGTCTCAAGTTTCCTTTGTCGGTTCTGCATTCCATAAATGGTTCTGTATGATCTTTAGAAGGAAAGAAGGATCTAATTCTGGGAATAGAAGAAAAGTGTTTTGCAATGATTAGAAGTAGTTCTGGTACATATCCCTACCCGCTCTCCTGATCAAATAGGGGGTGTCAGTAGTGAGACCCCTGCCCATAAAAACCTTTGACATGTCCCAGTGTCAGTCCATATTTAAAGGCGTAAATCAGCGTTCCCAAACCTGTGACTCTCCAAACTACAATGGTGGGAGTTGTAGTTTTGCAACAGGCGGAGAGGCCACTGGTTTTGGAACACTTTAAAGTGACTCTGTACCCACCTCCAGATAGCTGGTTTTAATCCAAGATCTGTCCTGGGGTCCGTTCGGCAGGTGATGCAGTTATTGTCCTAAAAAACAACTTTTAAACTTGCAGCCCCGTTCCCAATGGCCAGGGCTTAGAGTGTCTGTGCCCTAACTTTGCACCACCCCCTCTGTCCCTCCTCCCCGCCCTCCTTATCATTAGGAATGTCACTGGAACATTTTCTCCTGTCTGAACATTGCACAGGTGCCCTAATGATCCAGCCCATGTTCAGTATTCACACAGCTGATGAATAAGGGCCCCATTCCACCGGACAATTATTGTTGGCATAATCGTTAATCATTAACGATCTCAAACGACCGCTATTGCGAAAGACGTAAAAACGTTCACTCACTTCCATGGAACGATAATCGTGTTTTCTCCGCTATTTTTTCGCTATTGCGTTCTTATCTACTGGGAATGACCGAACAACGCCTTATTCTATGCAAACTATTTGCGAACGTTTTGCGAACGAGCAACGATAAAAATAAGTCCAGGTCTTATAAAGCGATCAACGATTTCTCGTTTGGTCGTTAATCGTTAACTGCATTTCAACAGAACAATTATCGTTTAGATTTGAACAATTTAACGATAATCTGAACGATAATCGTCCGGTGGAATAGGGCCCTAAGAAAAAATCTGCCTGGAGCATTCCTAATGATGAGGAGGGTGGGGAGGAGGGACAGAGAGGTTGTGCCAGCCTAATGCATAGACACTCTAAGCCCCGGCCGTTGGACACAGGGCTGCAAGTTTTAAAGTTGTTTTTTAGGACAATAACTGCATCACCTGCCGAACAAACCCCAGGACAGATCTTGGATTAAAAGCAGCTATCCGAAGGTACTAGCGGTTTGGTGGGGTCAGATTGTGGGTACAGAGTCACTTTAAGTCAAGGGTAGGGAACCTTGGCACTTCAGCTCTTGCAAAACTACAACTTCCATCATGCCTGAACAGCCAAAGCTTTAGCTTTGGCTGTCCAGGCATGATGGGAGTTGTAGTTTTGCAACAGCTGGAGAGCCAAGGTTCCCTACCCCTGCTTTAGGTTGGTAAAATGTCTATGACCTTTTCTTCTTAAAGGAAAGGATCTAGGACATGCCAAAATAAATTGTATAAATGGACCTTCTACTGTTCTTTAAAAAATGTCAGAGAAGGTTTTTCATATTCAAACTGTTCTGCCGTCTCCAGTGATTCAGACCCCAAACCTTTCCCTTATATGTGGGCTGGTATTATACTGAAAGTCCAACATGGAATGGGATGTGACTTCAGGCCCTCCAAGCCACTGAGCTTGTCATAGCTGGCTGTCATAACAGAACGTTTTAGGTCGTCCTCTAAATCAACCCCTCTAAACGTGAAATCCTTATGAATGGGAATCATGCTGCAATGATCTCGGATGTGAACACTAGAGGTCACAATTTGCTAATTTTCTTATTTAACAGACAATCTTCCTCGGATATATAGTACACTACATCTATATCTATATAAATAATATTATTTATCACAACAGAGCTTCCCAAGTATAATAAAGGTAACAACACTGGCGGGTTATGATTTACTGCATAATACATAGTACTTTGTGCACTTGTTTAGTTGTTCCTGTAACACCCATAAAACTGGAAGCAGCATACCTGCCCAGATTAGAAAATACCATGCACCCTATTAGAGAATTCAGGGAACAGGATCTCTAACTGGTAGGCTTATTGGCTGGATGCATGTAGATGAAAGCCTGAAAGCCTTAGGCAAGTACTCTGTACCTGCTCTCCACTTCGAGTCTAATGTACCCAGTGGCATAGCTATCATGGAGGCAGACCATGCAACTGCTATGGAGTCCATGCGGCAGGGACATTGGTCATGTGGTTATGGGGGGGCTACAGACTCATGGGGCCCCGTACAGTTTCTTGCTATTGGGCCCCATGAGCTCTAGCTATGCCCCTGAATGGATCTGTCCTGTATTACAACTTATTGATCTCAAATGAGCACCATGTAATACTTAATGTAACCTGTAGTTGCGCTGCGGGGAAACTGATCTAAATTTCTTATCAGGAAATCCAGATACATTCCCGGACCTGTAGGGTTCTATTAGCCACAGAAACCCTTCAGTTTTTTTCCTGTAGGGTGTCCGTTCCGGAAAAAAGGGTCAGGAAATTCTAGAACCTGTCCTATTTTTGTCTGGATGTGCATCCAGACCAGGCTGGTTTTCTGGTTGCATTGCTAGGCACCGCGAGCAGGTGTCAGCACCCGGGAAGGTGCCACCAGATGCTTTACCTTTCTGTTTAAGTATGTGTGCTTCTGATAATGAGCTTATACAGTTAATTGAGCCGCATGTATGTGTGGCGGTTGCTCTGGTGGTGGTGGTTTCCCTGCCCGTTGGTGTTTTGTCGTGATGTCAGTTTTTATTTTATTTTGAGTGGGCTGGCTACACCTCTTTCCCCTGTGGACAGTGACCTGCCGGGCTGTTTGGGGGTCCCTTGGGCAATTATCACGGTGGTCCGGAGTGGAGTAGTGACCCACCCTGACTATTGGCACTGCCATCGACAGAAAGGGGAGATAACCCAAGAAAAGTATGATTACTGTGCAGGTGCTTGGTGAAGAACGACAGAGTCCGTTAAAATAAATATAATCTTGTTTACTGTGAAGATCCTTGGTACAGGAGAATACAGTACACTTTCGAGAGATGATAGGTTAGAAGAAGAAAGAACTCTCATTGGTGTACAGATCCATGTGGTACATAAGCAAAACAATAACCCTTTAGTTCCTACAGCTGTGCAATATCTGGGTATAAATACTTGTAACAACAACATCTAGTGGTAAAACTTTGGTACTGCTACATTACCACTTACTCTTATAAGTACAGGCTTTTGCAAAGGGTGTAACCAATTGCAACACCCATGGTGGGACACCACATATGCACCCTGTTATGTGCTGCTCTCTCCCTCAATGCTGCACTCGCAGTGCAGGAATGGAGAGGAGAAGAGGAGGAGCACTGCAGCCACGCAGCAGATGAGTATGGCTTTTTATTTTATTTTTCCAGTTTTTACTGTCAGGAAATACTGATAAGTTACTGCAGCACTTCCTGATTTGGGGGGGGGGGATTTGTGATTAATATGTTGTTGAGGGATCCCTCTTACCAAGTAGGGATTGTCCAAAGCTGAGAGGCATTATTCATTGAGGACCTTTCCTCAGACATCTGGATAGGCCACCTATGCCTGATCAATGCACCACTGACACCCAACACCTCCGGTGATCAGCTGACCTGAGGCTCAGGCAAATAGACCATAAAGTAACTGGGTGCCATTTATTTATGGGGGCACTGGGATACTGATCAGTTCCCTGATGTTCAGACATTGATGGTCTATCTCCAGCTGTTGCTGCCCTGGCATGATAGGAAATGTAGTTTTGCAACAGCTGGAGGCCCGAAGGTTCCCCATCTGAAGAATAAGCCATCAATGTATAAGACTTGGTAAACTCCTTTAGGGTGCCTTCACACCTACCGTATCGCAGCTCCAACAGGTTGGGGAACATAGCCGTAACACCCTGCCCCTGTACAATAAGATTGCGTTGCAGTTTGTAACTGCAGCCCAATCAGTTTCCTAGAATTCTATTGGAAACTGCAATGGAACTTGAAGAAGTGTTTTCACCCTTAAGGGTGCCTTCACATCTACCGTATCGCAGTAGAAAATCCGCTGCGGATCCGCAGCAGATTTAACTAAATGAATGAACACAGCATTAAATACGCACTGTCAAATCCGCTGCGGATCCGCAGCAGATTTGTAAGTGCGGATTTGATGCTGTGTTCATTCATTTAGTTAAATCTGCTGCGGATCCGCAGCGGATTTTCTACTGCGATACGGTAGATGTGAAGGCACCCTTAAGGGTGAAAACACTTCTTCAAGTTCCATTGCAGTTTCCAATAGAATTCTAGGAAACGGATTGGGCTGCAGTTACAAACTGCAACGCAATCTTATTGTACAGGGGCAGGGTGTTACGGCTATGTTCCCCAACCTGTTGCAAAACTAAAACTCCCATCATGCCATGCATCTAAAGGCTGCTTGGCCATGATGGAGCTTGTAGTTGAGCAATAGCTGAAGAGCCTCAGGTTAGGGAAACACCAGGCTAGGATATGAAGGTAGTATGTATACAAGATAGTTATATTTTCAGGGCAGGGGGGATGTATGGTTAATGCAGCATGTGGTGTCCACCACGGGTGTTTTTCTCTTGTACACATGTCGCAAAAGCTCTTTACTCCAGGTTCAGAGGTGATGTAGCATACTTTAAAGTTTGCCACTAGATGTCAGTATTTTGTATGTATGCTCCTATGTATTGCACAGCTGAAGTTAACAAAGGGTTACTGTTTATGTGTACCATGTGCTTTAACTCTAGCCTATCACTCTTCTTTTTCTTGCACACATTCCTTTCCACCACTTACAGGGTACCTTGAAGGAAGTTACTTGGTGGGAGGAGGTGTACTGTCAGTTCTTACCAGATTCTCAAGGGAGAAGGACACACACAGCAACGTCCCTGCTGTAGCCAAGCCAGGGCCTGGCTCTGCCAGGACCCTTGTCTGGAACAAGTTAGTTGAGTCTAAGACACATGTGTGCAGGGCCGCCGATAGGGCAGTACAAGTGGTACTGCCGTATGGGGCCCGGACCCTAAGAGACACGGGGGGGGGGGGCCCGGCGGGCCCGCCGGCCGCCGCCCCCGACCGCTACGCTAGGGGGGTCCGCACGGCCCCCCTTGCCAACTGTTTTTGAGCATCCCGAAAAGCTGCGGCCACGCAGCTTTTTGGGATGCACTAATCGCTTTAATGTTCCGCCCGCACAGCGGGCGGAACATCAAAGCGATCAGAATACAGGAGAAGGACCTGTCAGCGTCCTCCTCCTGTATTCTCTCCCATAGGCTGCCGGCACTTCATACCAGCAGCCTATGGGAGGCCGGGCCGTGGTCATGTGCCCCTCCGGCAGGCGTGATGATGTGACGTCATCACGTCTGCCGAAGTCCCGTCCCTGCGGCTCGCAAGATGGAGCCCGAAGAAGAGGAGGAAGAGCTGCTGCCTGCACAGCGCGGATTAGGTGAGTAGGATGTTTGTTTTTTTTAGGGGCACCTCTGGGGGCATTATTAGTGTATGGGGGCACCTCTGGGGGCGTTATTAGTGTATGGGGGGCACCTCTGGGGGCATGATTAGTGTATGGGGGCACCTCTGGGGGCAGTATTAGTATATGGGGGCACCTCTGGGGGCATTATTGGTCTACGGGGGCACCTCTGGGGGCATTATTAGTGTATGGGGGGCACCTCTGGGGGCATTATTGGTGTATGGGGGCACCTCTGGGGGCATTATTGGTGTATGGGGGCACCTCTGGGGGCATTATTAGTATATGGGGGCACCTCTGGGGGCATTATTGGTGTAATGGGGGCACCTCTGGGGGCATTATTAGTATATGGGGGCACCTCTGGGGGCATTATTGGTATATGGGGGCACCTCTGGGGGCATTATTGGTGTATGGGGGCACCTCTGGGGCATTATTGGTGTATGGGGGCACCTCTGGGGGCATTATTGGTGTATGGGGGCACCTCTGGGGGCATTATTAGTATATGGGGGGCACCTCTGGGGGCATTATTAGTATATGGGGGGCACCTCTGGGGGCATTATTAGCTCATGGGGGAACCTCTGGGGGCATTATTAGTATATGGGGGGCACCTCTGGGGGCATTATTAGTTCATGGGGGCACCTCTGGGGGCATTATTAGTTCATGGGGGCACCTTTGGGGCATTATTAGTATATGGGGGGCACCGTTGGGGGCATTATTAGTATATGGGGGGCACCTCTGGGGGCATTATTAGTATATGGGGGCACCTCTGGGGGCATTATTAGTATATGGGGGCCACCTCTGGGGGCATTATTAGTATATGGGGCCACCTCTGGGGGCATTATTAGTATATGGGGGCACCTCTGGGGGCATTATTAGCTCATGGGGGAACCTCTGGGGGCATTATTAGTATATGGGGGCACCTCTGGGGGCATTATTAACTCATGGGGGCATCTCTGGGGGCATTATTAGTGCATGGGGGTACCTCTGGGGGCATTATTAGTTCATGGGGGCCACCTCTAGGGGCATTATTAGCTCATGGGGGCACAGCTGGGAATCCTACATACAGGGGGCACAGCAGGGGATCCTACATACAGGGGACATCCCACACAGCGCAGTTACTATGGGAGCCTACAGGGGGGAGAAAGGAAAGGAAGTTGCTAGAAATGTGCGGAGCCTAAATTGTTTGTCTCGCAGGTTCTAAGGGGATGAAACGTATCTGGAAGGAATCATCATGGAGGTCTGGGCCGGATGGAGAGGAAAAGGGAAAGTGACGCCTCAGATCAAAGAAGACGTCACCGGTGAGTCACTGTATGACACTTTTCTTATTTTGTAGAACATCATTTAGTAGGGGCGCCCCGAGGTGACAGCTACTACATTATCTGTACTCAGAGATATCACTGTGTTATCTGTGCTGTTACATAGGACTGCAGGTGACTACTACATTATCTGTACTCAGAGATATCACTGTGTTATCTGTGGTGTTACATAGGACTGCAGGTGACATCTACATTATCTGTACTCAGAGGGATATCACTGTGTTATCTGTGCTGTTACATAGGACTGCAGGTGACATCTACTACATGATCTATACTCAGAGGTATCACTGTGTTATCTGTGCTGTTACATAGGACTGCAGGTGAAATCTACTACATTATCTGTACTCAGAGATACCACTGTGTTATGTGGTGTTACATAGGACTGCAGGTGATATCAGGTGATTTCTCCAGGTTGCAGAAGTTCAAACTTCATCGTGCCCTGGTGTGCTGGTGTCTGTATGTGTGTATACATGTGTGCTGGTGTCTGTATGTCTGTATACATGTGTGCTGGTGTCTGTATACATGTGTGCTGGTGTCTGTGTGTGAGATCAATTCTAGAGAACTGGCACATATACCCCATTTTCCCCAGTGGCTTAAAATGTAACCTCTGTTATACAGTTATAAAATTGTAGAACCTAAATGTGAACAAGGTGCAATTCAAATAGACACTTGCTTGTATAGCTGCCTCTTGTGCTCTGTATGCAGTGCATTATATTCACCCTTGCAACGTACAATTTATAGTGTGTCTACAAGCCCAGCGGGGCTCATTATGATGGAGACTAAAACTTATACAAGAGTGGGGTAGGGTTCCCCTGTATTCAGAATGCTGGTGAGTGCTCGGCAATGCCCCGTCTGGGAATATTGAATTTCGAGGGTCTATGCAGAGCAGGATAAAGACGCCTCTGCTGCACAAACAGGATCTCCTAGAAAGCGTTCTCACCGCCATGTATTCGCTATCACTGGCTTGGGTGAGCTAAACTAGTCTGCCTGGGGGGGGGGGGTGGTGATTTGTATATGCTCACTAACATGGAACAGCCTCATTATATTAGCCTTATCAACATATTCTATGTTAGTGAGCATACCGGGGGGGGGGGGGGGGGGATATTGGTGAACATATACAATCAAACAGCCCCCCCCAGACCCTCGAAATTCAATAACCCCAAACGGGGCATTGCCTAGTACTCAACAGCATTCTGAATACAGGGGAACCCCTACCCCACTCTTGTATAAGTTTTAGTCTCCATCATAATGAGCCCCGCTGGGCTTGTAGACACGCTATAAATTGTACGTTGCAGGGGTGAATATAATGCACTGCATACAGAGCACAAGAGGCAGCTATACAAGTAAGTGTCTATTTGAATTGCACCTTGTTCACATTTAGTTTCTACAATTTTATAACTGTATAACAGAGGTTACATTTTAAGCCACTGGGAAAATGGGGAATATGAGCCAGTTCTCTAGAATTGATCAGAACCAAATTATACCTCCCAGCAAGGCGTGGGGCCAACACACTATTTTTTTTTTTTTTTTATTAATGTGGGGGGCCCAGACACTTTGGTTGTATGGGGCCCCGAAATTCCTGATGGCGGCCCTGCATGTGTGTGCAGATGCAACTAGAGACACTCGGTTCTTTTACTGTCCCTGCTATATCTACCATGCAGTGCTAAACACTACAAAGGGAGAATAGTCTGGGAACATCCTAGCGCACGCCGTGAACCAGTCTACAAAGTGCAAGGCAGTATCCTGATACACAAGAGGAACTAGCCTGGATAGGACAAAGCTACCAGAGGGTCTACGTATCCCATCTTGCAGTGCAGGTAACTGGGAAGGCTCAGAAACTTAGCTTTACCCAGATAACCAAGGCTGGGGCTTGTATCACGCTATTAGGACAAGTCCCGCGACACTGTAAGTAAGAAGGTGGTCAGACTATAGTCTATACACGGGTACAAGTAAACGTCTCACTCTTAAGTATTCTCTCAAGTGCCGGCAGAGTTCATTACTACATTGGGTTGGGGAACTCCCTGGACAAACTCCTCTACTCTACTTTCAACTCTCCAAGCACCGCTACAACTAACTCCACTCTACTCCTTCAAGCATCTCCTCATCACAGATGAGTCCAAGCACTGAGGTCTGTGTGAAGAACAGTAAAGCTGTTATTTTTATATAATTGGGACTCATCCTTTCCTCTGCACCAGCACCTATACAAACTATCTGCATACCTTTGTTTTTTCTTCCCTTTCTGTGAGTGGCGGTACCGATAATCCAGGTGGGGCCGATTGCCACTCAGGACTACCGTGACAAGAGTCCAAGGGACCCATCGCAACACGGCAGGTCACCGACCATTTGGGGATTACAGCCAGCCACAACACAAAGCAGGTACCAACATCACACCTGTGTGCTGGACTAGCACTGGCGTCACGACTATACCATCTTTGGCCAAGCTGTACAACGACACTGATAACCACCATCAATCAGCAGTCGACCACCACACAGCACATCACTACAGAGCATCACAAAATGTTTTTCCATCTCGGTATATTAGGAAGAACGCACTAACTCGTTCCAGCCTAATTTACAGAATCCCTTTGACAAGCTGCTTTGTGACTTTTATTCTCTGCAAAATGACTTTCACAGACAAAAACACGCCGCTCGGGTTCAGAAGTTCATAAGGACAAAATGCTGGCGACTTCATGAGATGGCGCAAGGTGCAAAATAACCAACAGTAATGAGTCCGTCATCTGGTCTCTGAATGGGGTCCCCGTGTCAAGGGGTACATGTGTAAAGCAGAGAGATTAATGGTGAGTGGGGAGAGAGTCTGTGCGGATATGGCCCGATATCCTGTTGGTTCGGGCTGCAAAACAACCTGACACCACAACCCATGACAGGAGATGATGGATATTCCTCCAGACGTTTATTCCAGAAGACAACACTGCACCTCCCTTAGGACCCTTTTGCTTTACAGACGTTGTTCCCACCTCAGTCTCCAGGACGGATCTCCTGCACTTCCAAGAGATATTTTTCTGGCCTTGTCGACACGTCGTGAACCTTGTACGACTGTGTTTGTTACTAAGCATAGCAGCGTGGGCAAAAAAAAATGTTTTCTTTCTCAGAAAGTAATGCAGCCAGTATTTCCCATTGCCGGGTTTGTTCTGGAATAGGAATCGTACATTTTCCAGCGGCTTATGATTACCCAGGTGCTTAAGGGAAGGAAAATTAAATGGCAAAGGAACTAAATAGAATATTAAAGCCTGGAATTACAGCAGCCGCTATGCTCCAAAAACAGGGTTGTAACCTTGACTGGCCACTTTAGTGTATGTAGCAGGTGCCTCAATGCCTCCAGTCTAGTGAACACAGCTTAAAGGAGAAGTCCGGCGACAATTTTTAATAAAGTATTGTATTGCCCCCCAAAAGTTTTACAAATCCCCAATATACACTTATTACGGGAAATGCTTATTAAGTGTTTTTTCCCTGCACTTACTACTGCATCAAGGCTTTACTTCCTGGATAACATGGGGATGTCACTTACTGGATAACATGGTGATGTCACTTTCCTGGATAACATGGTGATGTCACTTCCTGGATAACATGGGTGATGTCACAACCCGACTCCCAGAGCTGTGCGGGCTGTGGCTGCTAGAGAGGATGATGGCAGAGGGATGCTTAGTGTCCCTCCAGTGCCTGTGTCCCTCAGTGTCCCCCTGCCATCATCCTCTCCAGCAGCCACAGCCCGCACAGCTCTGGGAGTCGGGTTGTGACATCACCATGTTATCCAGGAAGTGACATCACCATGTTATCCAGGAAGTGACATCACCATTTTACCAAGGAAGTGACATCACCATGTTATCCAGGAAGTGAAGACTTGATAAAGTAGTAAGTGCAGGGGAAAAAGCCCTTTATAAGCATTTCCCGTAATAAGTGTATATTGGTGATTTGTATAACTTTTGGGGGCAATACAATACTTTAGTAAAAATTTTTGCTGGACTTCTTTAAAGAGAAACTATTAGCAGGCTAGCCGAATCTAATCTGCTGATGTATGTGTGTTACCTTCCTCCTCAGCACTAGAGATGAGCAATTTGCCGGATTTCTGGTTCGTATGAACCAGAAATCTCGGCGTCTGGCTCCCGCTGTCTGTTGCCTCCGTGCAGCGGGTGGATACAGCATTGCATTGGCTGTATCCCAGTTTTCTAGGCGTTCCTTACGCTGTATCCACCCGCTGCACGGAGCAAGCAGACAGCGGGAATCAGATGGCCGAGATTTCTGGTTCATACAAAACAGAAATCCGCTAAGTTTGCTCATCTCTACTCAGCACACGATCCTGCGCTGTTAGTCAAAGTAATCTATGCTCCGGTGGACTGTTAGGAGCATTGTCGCATCATCGGGACCACCATCTTCATTGGTTATCATTAGAAGGGCTGGATGATGCGGCAGTTGTTCCTAATGGTGCCCCAGAGCAGAGTTACTCCGACTAACAGCATGGGATCGGCGTCGAGGAGGAAGCTAACACACATACCTTCCTCCTCAGCGACCTGGGTGCTATAGGGGGCTATCAGCAGATTAGATTTGTCTATCCTGCTGATAGTTCCCCTATGATACATTGAAGCCTCATATTGGGGTCTTCACTCCCCCCAATATGCCATATGGTTCCTAGTCAGCGAAAGGTTCTTCTAAACCTAATATGACACATGTAACAAGGTCAAAAGGAGGCAACACACACACATCTCCAAATGAAAGTCATCTGAGGGTACGAACGCCCATATAATGTTATGAGCAGGCAGTAAATGGATACTGCGCTTTCTAGGACTTGCATTCTAGTCCATAATATTTAATTAACTCTTTTTTTCTGGCGTTATTGCTTTGTGCTGACCTGAAAACCATCATGTACATTCTGGTCCAATGTTAATACACGAGAAGGAGAATATAATTACATCTGTTCGAGTAAAGAGCAGGATTTTATTTGATTTTTTTCCCCCCCTTCATTTATACAATTGTTCAGTTCTCCTGTAGAGTAATCCCCTAAGCTGGCCGATTTCACACCGGTGTCAGTAAAATGTTTGTGCAGCTGCTTTCAGGAACATTGCAAATCTGAAAACAGTTCAAGATACCCACTTTGGGCACATTTCATACAGCGCTTTTCCTGCCTTGTTTTTTTGCTATTAGGTCATTATGCGGTAAGGCAAGCTTTTGTTCTGATTTAATGTAGGTGTTAGATGTGTGACGAATGCCAGTAGTATGTTTTTATTACCTTACGGATAATAATCAGTGGTGCTACACACCGCTTAAAGGGCTTTTCTTTTATTTTATATAGATCTGCTATGGGATGAAATCTCTGTGGGGAGTCTCATCTGAGTCTGATGATCCGAGCCGATTTCCTTCACTAAAAAAAACCCGAAGCCGAGAGAACCCTGTGTAACCAATATACAGAATGTGTTAGCGGAATACAGGCCTTCTTTATCCCCAGATACATCGTTTCGCCAGCCAGAAATACGTTAGTGATATATATCACCGGCACCTTTTAACTCAATTTGTTAAAGCCTATAATAATGGAAGACCTTAGTTTTATTGGGCCCCTGACTTGCAGTTGAAACTAATTGAAAACGCGCCGAGCATGGAAACCTGGAGGAGTTACGGTTTACATCGGCCGGTGTGCTCCGGGACTTTCTTCTCTTATTGCAGGCAAAGTATGATGAAATGAAGGATGTTTCTCCTACAGAGGGACAATCTTAAGATGCAACGTCCTGTATGTGAGCTGCATAGCCTATGAGATGTCCGCCATGACCTATCTGCGCTTGTAAGGTTATAATGTTATGGTGGGTTTGGGAAATATTCGATTTCTAGCTGTTTATGGAGTAGATTCAGGTCCAGATGGATAGTACAGTATAGTAGAAGACGGCACTACTGTAGGTCCGGTGGTGCTCAAGGTAGGACTCGTCCCAGACAGTAGAAAGATAAAGCCCGGCACTCACCAAGTGAAATATTGCTAGTTTATTGGTGCAACATAAACAGGTAGACGCATTTCTGATAGGCAGCCTCCATCAGCTGATGAAGGCTAAATAGCCGAAACGCGTCCTGTTTATATTGCACCAATAAACTAAGCAATATTCCACTTGGTGAGTGCTGGGATTTATGCCATCACAGACAGTGATGGCATATGGTTAGGACGTGCCATCAATGTCAAATAGAGGTTTGATTGTTATGACCTTTATTGAACAATGAAATGGCAGGGGCATTAGGGATGTGACAGCTCCATATGGGCAGCCCCTATAATCTATAGACAATCATGTCGCCTTCAGAAATATTGATGTAGAGGATGGTGATAGCACATCCGGGTGACATGGCACCAGTGTCTATCCATCCTGCCTGGGTGGTGGCACCAAGCTGAGCTCTGTTGCTCCTTGTTGATGTGTGAGGGAAGTCGCAGCTCTGACCACTATTTACAGCTGTTGTCGTATTCTAAACTTTCCCCTCTCTGTTTAAGTAATTCCAACATTATGAATTGATTCATTCATCCTATTTTTATCACAATTGCTTTCCCAATCCCCAAAAGGGGTACTCCAGAGAAATTTTTTTTTTTAAAAACAACTGGTGTCAGAAAGTTATGAAGACTTGTAAATTACTTCTATTTAAAAATCTCCAGTCTTCCAGCACTTATCAGCTGCTGTATGTCCTGCAGGGAGAGATGTATTGTCTCCAGTCTGACACAGTGCTCTCTGCCGCCACCTCTGTCCATGTCAGGAACTGTCCAGAGCAGGAGAGGGTTTCTATGGGGATTGTTACCACTCTGGGCAGTTCTGACATGGACAGAGGTGGCGAACAGAGAGCACTGTGTCAGACTGGAATACTTAAAGGGGTTGTCCAGCCGGAAAATCTCAACTCTTCCCATATTTATTAGCTGCTTGTATGTCATGTAGGAAATTTTGTTTTATTTTCAGTCTGACACACTGCTCTCTGCTGGCATCTCTCCGTAGAAAACCTCTCCTGCTCTGGACAGTTCCTGTTTCAGCCAGAGATGTCAGCGGAGAGCACTGTGCCAGACTGAAAATAAAACAACATTTCCTGCAGGGCATACAGCAGCTAATACGTATGGAAAGACTTGGGATTTTTTTTATTTAAGTAAATTAAAAAATCTATATAACTTTCCGACACCAGTAGATTTAAAAGAAAAATTATCACTGGATAAGCCCTTTAACTTTTCTTTTTAATAGAATTAACATATCTGTATAACAAATGTATTATTATTTATTTAATAAAGCGCCCTGAATTCCAGAGCGCTGATGGTATAGTCAGCACCTCAGGGTTCCTGGTTATAGCGCCTCTTATGACAGGAGGCAGAGCTGCCAGTATCCACTATAAGATTGCATCTCTCCAGGAAAGCTAATCCGCCCTGTCATATTCACCTTTTCATCAAACGCTGAGCGATGGCTGCAGCACACATCTGGAGAGGGGTCATTACGTGAAATTGTGAGTCTTGTTGTTAATGTACCCATGAGGAACAAGCTGACAGGCTGCATATTTCTGTAAACTGTTCCCAGAAAGAGCCAATTTCCTGACTTCCATGTGGTGTCAATAATGTAGGCATGAGATGGAGCTGTACTTATGAAATATTAAATCTTCTGCTTAGAGAACCCGCTGTACGCAAATTCAGACCACCTGTGAGAGCGAGCGAGCCTCTGTCGGGTACTGGAGCTGGCACACTAGGACAATGCACAGGGACCAGTAATCTCCTCTGAATTTCCTGACGGTAGCCCCCCTACATCTAACCATTCCGGTGCTCACACTGCTCGGTCATTCACTTTGCTATGAATTTCGACCAAACATAAGAAAATAATTACTTACTGATCCTGAATTCTGGACGCACTAATTTTAGGAACCATTTGCCGCATATGGGAGTGCCCTGACCCCCTAAATAAGATGGGCTATCAAGCAGAAGTGAACTATGATAGTACAGAGAGCTCTATGATTCTAATATGTCATAAGAAAAGAGAAAGATTTAGGACAGGGGGGGGTCAACGCAAATACACACTGGGCCAAAATAACTAAAAAACTTGGACAAAGTTGCAGGACAACTTTGATAACAAATTTATACAATTTAGAACCTGAGCCCACTTTATAGATGGCGATACTCCATGCTGGCTATTTAACCAATTAGAGGCCGCTGTCAAAACTTAAAGGGTTAATCTTTTTCTTTCAAATCAACTGGTTTCTGAAAGTTATATAGATTTGTAGTTTACTTTTATTTACAAATCTTCAGTCTTCCAGTACTTATCAGCTGCTGTATGTCCCTGCAGGAAGTGGTGTATTATTTCCAGTCTGACACAGTTCTCTCTGTTGCCACCTTTGTCCATGTCAGGAACTGTCCAGAGCAGTAACAAATCCCCATAGAAAGCCTCTCCTGCTCGGGACAGTTCCTGACATGGACAGAGGTGGCAACAGAGAGAACTGTGTCAGACTGGAAAGAATACACCACTTCCTGCAGGACATACAGCAGCTGATAAGTATGGGAAGACTGGAGAATTTTTAATAAAAGTTAATTACAAATCTATATAACCTTCTAAAACCAGTTTATTGGAAAAAAAAAAAAAGACTTCACTGAAGTATCCCTTTAAATGGCCTAAACATACCTCGCTAGGTAGGTTAAGGGCAGGGTGAAAGAAAGGTTAAGAGGCAATGGACGGCAAAAGGAAATGCTCCCGGCACTGTGTGAGAGCGGTGTGTGGCGTTCCTGGCGCAGTATAATAGGAGACGCATTGCCGGCATATATGGCTGGTCTTTGAGAACTTCTGGCAATATAACCGCAGGACGCCTTGGTACTGTGGGCAGGTCCGGCGCTCTACAGAGGCCAATAAGGGTTGTAATCTTTAGGCTGTGGATAAATACTGTAATGTACTTCTATATACACCGGATGCGCACCCCTAAGTACTCTATTTAAAGGTTGCATAACAAGCAGCGTACCAGCGGTATGTATCGGCAGGACAGCTCTAGCAGATTAGTTAATATAATTAGACCATGGGCCAAAGTTTGACACCTCAGGTTTGAGAGATAACATGGGTTAGGAAATACATGGCTACTTACTGAACTGAAATGAATGGGCGGCACGCCCGGCTGTGTGCTGTGCCTGTGCAGGGTGCATACATAAGCAGTCAATGTCAATCTGTACAACGGCCAGCGCCACTGTCAGTGCAGAGACGAGCAGTGCTGAAGGTAAGCCTAGGGGCACAGTGCTCAGCTGTGCCGGTGCTGCCAGTTTGGTTAAGGGATCGTTGGGGTCTCGGCACTGGTAAAAGTTTATTAAAGGGATAAGTACCCTTAAAGCAAACATGTCAGGTTTTGTATGTTACCCTATCTGCCGAGCAGAATATTCTAGAGGGAGAGAAGCTAAGCTGTGATTGGAGCGGGGCTTATTCTAGAGGGAGAGAAGCTGAGCTGTGATTGGAGCGGGGGCTTATTCTAGAGGGAGAGAAGCTGAGCTGTGATTGGAGCCGGGGCTTATTCTAGAGGAAGAGAAGCTGAGCTGTGATTGGAGCAGGGTTTATTCTAGAGGGAGAGAAGCTGAGCTGTGATTGGAGCAAGGTTTATTCTAGAGGGAGAGAAGCTGAGCTGTGATTGGAGCAGGGTTTATTCTAGAGGGAGAGAAGCTGAGCTGTGATTGAAGCGGGGCTTATTCTAGAGGGAGAGAAGCTGAGCTGTGATTGGAGCAGGGTTTATTCTAGAGGGAGAGAAGCTGAGCTATGATTGGAGCAATACTTATTCTAGAGGGAGAGAAGCTGAGATGTGATTGGAGCAGGGTTTATTCTAGAGGGAGAGAAGCTGAGCTATGATTGGAGCAGGGTTTATTCTAGAGGGAGAGAAGCTGAGCTATGATTGGAGCAATACTTATTCTAGAGGGAGAGAAGCTGAGATGTGATTGGAGCAGGGTTTATTCTAGAGGGAGAGAAGCTGAGCTATGATTGGAGCAATACTTATTCTAGAGGGAGAGAAGCTGAGATGTGATTGCAGCAGGTTTATTCTAGAGGGAGAGAAGCTGAGCTATGATTGGAGCAGGGTTTATTCTAGAGGGAGAGAAGCTAAACTATGATTGGAGCAGGACTTATTCTAGAGGGAGAGAAGCTGAGCTGTGATTGGAGCAGGTCTTATTCTAGAGGGAGAGAAGCTGAGCCGTGATTGGAACAGGGTTTATATGGAGTAAATCCTGAAAAGATTCCTAGGAGAAACATTGAAAGTTCTGCTTACCTCACCCACATCTAATGACTGAGAGCTTACCCTGTTCCCCACACACAGTGATTGACACCTTACCCCATCCACATCTAATGATAGACAGCGTACTGCCCACATCTACTTCTAATGCACTGGATTGATTTTTCTGGGATTTGCTAGTACAGCCTGTCTATGGCAGACCTGTTGTGGTTGTACATCATATGTTTGTTTTTTTTTTGTCTGACTGGGTTATAAGGCAAAAAAAAACAGATGCTGTGAGTCAAAATACAAATCAGGTGCAGAAACAACCTCATCCTACGGCGTATTCAACAGAAATGAGAACAGGTGCCTTACCATGTATATACTACAATGTCACAATCATACCATCCACTCGGAACCTTTCTTTTTAGTAATCCACAGTGAAAGAATGCGAGGCTTGGACAGTGACTATCGCTTCTCTATGCGGAACCAAAGTCTTGATTATGTTATTACATGCCTGACCCGGCTTAGGGACGAAGGGTCATGCACACGAAACACTGTGGAAGGCTTCATCAAATCATCTAGAGACCATTAAAATGAAGAATGTCTCTTCACCTGTTAATAATCCGGACAAGTACAACGCGCTTCATGAAAATGAAAGATTAGATGGAAATACGAAGCTAAAACAACAGTATTCCCCGCTCACTCATTGGCGATTGAAGCAAGAATCATGAAACATAGATAATTATAGTTTAGATTCTTTGGTGAGGAATGATAGCTTCCATATGTACACTGTATAATATGTGACGATCGGTCATGTACAGAGGGGGAACCTGTCTGTCCGTGCGCAGCATTCACAGCTACGCCATTCATATAGTACCAGGACAAAGTTATAAAATGCTCCTTATTTATTTTTAGGTAAATTTCTAGAAGAGAAATTATAGCTCTATATATATCTAAGGATTCATCTGGACTTAAAACATTAACAAACAACATATGTATGGGCTCAAGGGTAAAGCACAAAAATGTATCCTATGAAGTGGGGTGAACATGCAACAATCTTAAAGGAGAAGACCGGGCTCTGACTTTTTTTTTTTTTTTTCTTCAAAAGAGTCGGAGAGGAGGTGGCCTGAACATGACATGCACCTACCACCCTAACTACAGTGCTGGGGTCCTTAGCGCTATCCTTTGCTCCGGTTTCCCTGTACCTGTAACGCCAGGAGTAGTGGATCCACTGGACCGTCACTAGCGATGGCACTAACCTCACCAGGGAGCGGAGTCTGAGGGGCCGCTGGTTTTCACCAGAGGCCCCGCCGCAAGGCGGAAGGACTTGCTGCGGCAGGCGACCCCCAGGTCGCTACCCCTGGTTTGGTTGCTAGTGACAGCAGGCGAGGCGAGGCAGGAGCAGTAGGCAGGAGATGGTGCTGGCAGAGGTCTGTAGGCGTAACCGCAGGTGACAGGCTGAACACAGGAGCAATAGTGTAACAGAGGAGCAGGAACCAGGAACAAGGACTAGGGACCAGGTAGCGGACAGGAATCAGGAACAAGGACTAGGGACCAGGTAGCGGACAGGAATCAGGAACAACAGGGAGCTGGGCCAAACGCTATGGGAAGCATGTAGAGGCTCCAACACCTGTAGTGGGGCAGGGCTGGAATTTATAGGAAGTGATTAGTGCACCTTCCAATAAGGGGCGGACTCCCGTCTCCTAGGACGCGCGCGCGCCAGCTGTCTCAGCACAGCGGGTGACAGGAGCGTGGCGAGGTAAGGCGCCCCCCGGGGCCGAACTAGTAGCAGCGCCGGGTCCCTGTACATGGACCCCGGCAGCTGCATGGAGAGGTCGCGGCGGCGGTCCGGAGCACGGGACGAAGCCGCAGCCGTGACAGTAACCCTCCCCCCTTTGGCCTCCCCCTCTTTCTTGCCTGCAGATGGAGGCAACTCAGTGATGAAGTCCATCCCTATGAGGCGAGGGGATGTGGATTTGCGGATGAAACCCTTCTGTATGTTCTCCCGGATGAAAGAGGACATGGCCTCAGTCTCGGGTACGGAGAGAGGGTACACCTGACCTTGTGGAGGGAGAAGTTCCAGGAAGGAGGTCTATGGGATAATCGTACGCCCGATGAGGTGGTAGAGAGTCTGCCTCCGTGGCAGAGAAGGCATCAGGCAAGTCTTGGTATTCCGCCGGTAGGCCGGATAGAGGCTTGGCGGGGTAGGGTGACAACATAGAGTACTTGGGCTGAGGTGACCTCAGACACTGGTTGGAACAGTCCTGACCCCAACTAAGAATCTTCCCGGTTCTCCAGTCCAGCTTAGGGGCATGTAATCGCAGCCAAGGGAGTCCCAGGAGGATGGTGGAAGAAGAATGGGGCAGGACGTAGAAGGAGATTTTTTCCTGATGTGAAGTGCCCACCTGGAGGACTAGAGGTGCGGTCTGGTAATGCACATGGTCGGTAAGAATCTCGCCCGTGACCGAGGAGATAGTCAGGGGTCTGGCTAGTTGGGTCACGGGTAGCCGCCATCTTTGGACCAATGTAGCTGCAATAAAACTGCCTGCTGACCCAGAATCGAGAAAGGCAGTAGTCTGGTGAGTTTGTCCTGAGGGTGTCTGGCACAGACAACCTTGGAGAGGTGGCATTCACACTTAGGGAGACCTCTCCCACCGGACCTAGGTGCTGGCCTTTCCCGGACGCTTGAGGACGTTGGGGACATCTCAGCCAAAAGTGATCCGAACCACCGCAGTAGAGGCAGAGATTCAGCTCCAGACGACGAATTCTTTCATCACGCGTCTGGTGAGCCCGTTCCACCTGCATAGGAATCTCAGGAGTCGACTGGGACACCGGAACGTCAGGATTCTGGAAGACCAGCGCCAGCTGGTGATGGCGACGGAACAGGCTTAGTCGCCGTTCATGCCAGACCTCCTCCTCTCTCTCAGAAAAACGAGTATCGACCCTGGAAGCCAGTAGGATGAGTTCGTTCAGGGAGGTAGGTAGGTCTCGGGCGGAAAGCACGTCTCTCACCCGACTGGACAGGCCCTTCTTGAAGGTGGCTATTAGAGCGGCCTCATTCCAGTCTAATTCTGCCGCCAGGGTGCGGAACTGGATGGCGTAGTCACCAACAGAGGAGCTCCCTTGAGAGAGGTTGAGGAGAGCAGTCTCAGCCGAAGACGCACGGACAGGTTCCTCAAAGACAGAGCGGAACTCAGCCAGGAAGATTCGGAGATTGGCAGCAACAGGGTCATCACGGTCCCACAGCGGTGTGGCCCAAGCCAGAGCTCTACCTTCCAATAGGCTGATGATGAAAGCCACTTTAGAGCGCTCGGTGGCAAACTGACTGCTTAGAAGTTCAATATGCATAGTGCATTGGGTCAGGAATCCTCTGCACAACTTGGGGTCACCTCCATATTTACTTGGGAGAGCCAGTCGTAGTTTTGAAGAGGCTGCAGGAGGTGATGACTGCTGAGCTGTGATATGCTGCTGTACGGCTGCAGTCAGTTGTTGGATCAGCTGTGACTGTTGCTGGATCTGTTGAGCCTGTAGGGCGACCACTCGGGCTACTTCACGGATATCAGGCACCTCGCCAGGATCCATGGTTGGAGCCTACTGTAACGCCAGGAGTAGTGGATCTACTGGACCGTCACTAGCGATGGCACTAACCTCACCAGGGAGCAGAGTCTAAGGGGCCGCTGGTTTTCACCAGAGCCCGCCGCAAGGCGGGATGGACTTGCTGTGGCAGGCGACCCCCAGGTCGCTACCCCTGGTTTGGTTGCTAGTGACAGCAGGCGAGGCGACGCAGGAGCAGTAGGCAGGAGATGGTGCTGGCAGAGGTCTGTAGGCGTAACCGCAGGTGACAGGCTGAACACAGGAGCAATAGTGTAACAGAGGAGCAGGAACCAGGAACAAGGACTAGGGACCAGGTAGCGGACAGGAATCAGGAACAAGGACTAGGGACCAGGTAGCGGACAGGAATCAGGAACAAGGACTAGGGACCAGGTAGCGGACAGGAATCAGGAACAACAGGGAGCTGGGCCAAACGCTATGGGAAGCATGTAGAGGCTCCAACACCTGTAGTGGGGCAGGGCTGGAATTTATAGGAAGTGATTAGTGCACCTTCCAATAAGGGGCGGACTGGCCCTTTAAATCTGAGACAGCCGGCGCGCGCGCGCCCTAGGAGGCGGGGACGCGCGCGCCGGCCGGCACAGCGGGTGACAGGAGCGGGGCGAGGTAAGGCGCCCCCTGGGGCTGAACTAGTAGCAGCGCCGGGTCCCTGTACATGGACCCCGGCAGCTGCATGGAGAGGTCGCGGCAGCGGTCCGGAGCACGGGACGCCGCCGCGGCCGTGACAGTACCCCAGTCGCATCCTGGTCTGAGTGGAGACCTGGGTCGTGATGTGTCAGCTTTGGCTTCAATAATCTGTTAGATAAATTTGTGTACCAGATACCCTACAGTCTCTTGGCTGAATGATCAGGGTAAGGTTTTTCCACTCTGCTTTTGCTCTTTGTAGTGTGGTCTCATGCAGCGGCCATTGCTGTGGCGGCGTGGTGTGTGGGGGTGGTGTGGCCCAGCCTTGGGCTACTGGGTAGCTTCCCCACCGCTGCTGTTGTTGTTGTTGTGGCTGTGGTCGCCGTGGGGGGAAGCACCATTTTTATAGTTAGGTACCCACACGTATCAGGAACCTTGACGTGGTGTGTGGGCTCATGCACTTATGATCAAAATGTAACTAACTCCTGATGTTAGTAGTGTATCAGTGTAGTGATCAGTGATAAGTATATGGATGTGCTGCTATATCTGTTACTTAGCATATAAAAGCATTACCCAATTGTCACTAGGGCATAATAAAAAGCTGAACTGACGATGAAACATTCGTTATAAGCACTGAGTATAGTTTTGCTTTTATAGGATTAGATTTTTCATTCCTGCTATATTTATTAGACAGGCACACTATAGTATCAAGAAAAATCAATGCCATCTTTTATGAGCCCATTTGCCCTAGGAACAGTGAATTCTGTCCAGATGTGAGGACAAATCTAATAATGTTCTCTCCCCGCTCATTAGGCTGAGCTAACAGATTGAGAATGTATTAATTACATCAATCTGACATCACACGCCGAACGCGCTCACACTTGTGCTAAATGAAAACCATCAGGGGAAGCGTTACGGCGAGGCTAGTTATACAACGAAGAAATATTAACCGGGCATGTCAGGATTGTTATAGGAGTATATGGTCTTGCATATTACATATGCATGTAGGTGGGGGGGACAACCCCTCTAATGTGTATGGTGGCCTCCTAGACATTAGATTTCAGGGAAGAGAAGATTGGGCAACTTGGATTTTAAATGCCTGATCCTATAAGTTCTTGAGAGATAACCTGCCAGAAGAATCTGCAGCAGCTTCTCCAATCTATCATAGGAAACCTCAAGAGTTCATGGGTATAAAGCGATTGGGTATGTGCATAATAGCAGAGGAAACTTACTACACATAGTGGTGATGACAACAACCACCCAATGTAAGATGAATCTGGTCAATATTTTATTAAATATTAGATTTGTGGAATAAATGGAATATCTTATAGATAATGGTAAACCCTGATCATATACAATAATAGAAGGGAACAGGCGGCTTCCTATAAATGGCGGCCCAGGTTCTGCTGTTTTACATCTATGGTAACACTGGGAAACAATAAACAATGATTAAACTAACATAGACCCTGAGGTTCTGCCTTATAAATGGATAAGTGAGAGAGATAGATATTACAATATATGTTAGGCAACTCCTTTACATGTAGCTTATTACTATCATTCAAACCACAAGTCCAGGTTTCCAGGTGCCAAATCTGAACAACGAATTCAAGCGATCCAGTGCAGTCTGGCTTAAATTAATTATTACGTCAAAGTGGACAACAAGGTGCAGCATGAACACTCTGGCCGATGTGTTTCTAGTGCTAAACTGTATTAGGCCATGTTCACATACAGTGAAATAAATGCAAAATACAGCTGTAATTTAGAGCTGTATACAATACACCTGTATTGTCAACATTATTATATGCTCTATTGGAAACTGACCAGTGCACACACATACACATAAGCTATCTATCCACACACACACTCCATAATTATATATACACTACCGTTCAAAAGTTTGGGGTCACCCGAACAATTTTGTATTTTCCATGAAAAGTCACACTTCTTCACCACCGTACGTTGTGAAATGAATAGAAAATAGAGACAAGACATTGACAAGGTTAGAAATAATGATTTGTATGTGAAATAACATTGTTCTTCCATCACACTTTGCTTCCGTCCCAGAATCCTCCTTTTGCAGCAATTCCAGCATTGCACCTTTGGCATTCTAGCTATTAATCTGTTGAGGTCAGCTGGAGAAATTGCCCCCCACGCTTCTAGAAGCAGCTCCCACAAGTTGGATTGGTTGGATGGGCACTTCTGGTGGTGATCTGGTGACTGCGCTGGCCACTCCATTCCCTATGATAGAATACCAGCTGCTGCTTCTGCTGGAAATAGTTCTTGCACAATTTGGAGGTGTTTAGGGTCATTGTCCTGTTGTAGGATGAAATTGGCTCCAACCAAGCGCTGTCCACTGGGTATGGCATGGCGGTGCAGAGTGATAGCCTTCCTTATTCACAATCCCTTTTACCCTGTACAAATCTCCCACCTTACCAGCACCAACCCCAGACCATCACATGACCTCCACCATGTATAACAGATGGCGTCAGGCATTCTTCCAGCATCTTTTCATTTCTTCTGCGTCTCACAAACGTTCTTCTTTGTCATCCAAACACCTCAAACTTGGATTCATCCGTCCACAACACTTTTTTCCAGTCTTCCTCTGTCCAATCTCTGTGTTCTTTTGCCCATCTTAATCTTTTTCTTTTATTGGCCAGTCTCAGATATGGATTTTCCTTTGCCACTCTGCCCTGAAGCCCAAAATCCGGCAGCCGCCTCTTCACTGTAGATGGTGACACTGGTGTTTTGCGGGTACTATTTAATGAAGATCCCAGTTGGGGACCTGTGAGGCGTCTGTTTCTCAAACTAGAGACTCTAATGTGCTTATCTTCTGGCTAAGTTGTGCAACACGGCCTCCCACTTCTTTTTCTACTCTGGTTAGAGCCTGTTTGTGCTGTCCTCTGAAGGGAGTAGTACACACCGTTGTAGGAAATCTTCAATTTCTTAGCAATTTCTCGCATGAAATAGCCTTCATTTCTAAGAACAAGAATAGACTGTCGAGTTTCAGATGAAAGTTCTCTTTTTCTGGCCATTTTGAGCGTTTAATTGACCCCACAAATGTGATGCTCCAGAAACACAATCTGCTCAAAGGAAGGTCAGTTTTGTAGCTTCTGTAACGAGCTAGACTGTTTTCAGATGTGTGAACATGATTGCACAAGGGTTTTCTAATCATCAATTAGCCTTCTGAGCCAATGAGCAAACACATTGTACCATTAGAACACTGGAGTGATAGTTGCTGGAAATGGGCCTCTATACACCTATGTAGATATTGCACCAAAAACCAGACATTTCCAGCTGGGATAGTCATTTACCACATTAGCAATGTATAGAGTGGATTTGTTTAAAGTTAGGACTAGTTTAATGTTATCTTCATTGAAAAGGACAGTGCTTTTCCTTAAAAAATAAGGACATTTCAATGTGACCCCAAACTTTTGACCGGTAGTGTATATATATATATATATATATATATATATATATATATATATATATACACACACACTGTATATATATATATATATTATATAAATTATAAAAATGCAGACAATTGGTTCCGTACCCCAAAAATAATGATTTATTATTCAGAATAACGTGAAACAGATGAAACAAACAAACAAACAGCAGAATATGTGATATTATAAGTTACTGTACAGTAATGGAGAGGATGGGAAACACAAGGGCTGACAGAGACTGCAGGGAGCATGAAGGAATGAGCAGGGCAGATGTGGGCACATACATGCAGTAATCTCTGTCCGGGGAGAGAGGGGTTACAGCTATGGAGAGATTACCTCCACAGTCCTGTCCCCTGATGTAAGCCCCAGCTTGAAGTGGATCTGCTATGATTTGGAAGGTGAGGGAGACTTCCTGGGTCACAGTACAGGGCTGTAGACCCCGCTATGCAGACCATGACCCTCTTCCACTTGCGCTCCCACTCAGTACAGGGAGCTCTTAAACCAAAGCAATGCCCTTAAACCAAGTCACAATTTTAAAAAACTGTGAGCCCTTAAACCAAAACGCTCTTAAACCAAGTTACTCTTAAACCAAGGTACCACTGTGTGTATATATATATATATATATATATATATACATATATACACACACACACACACACACACAGTATATCATTTTTCTAACATAGATATTAGTGGAGATTTTATATTATATATACTGTATATATATCCACTAACAGTGGCGTAGCTACCATAGAGGCAGGGTAGGCAGTTGCTATGGGGCCCATGCAGGAGGGGGGCCCGGAGATGCACAGGGAAGATAAGTCTCCTGTGTCCTTCTGCTTAACTCCTTTTATACTGCAGTGTGTAAGTGACCCAGCGTTCACTTACATGCTGCAACATAAAAAAGGGTTAATATGCAGAGGACAAGGAGATCTTTGCTTCACTCCTCTGATAACCCCTGACCTCCAGAGCTCCTGCATAGGTCAGGGGTTATCAGTGCACTAGCAGTAAAGCAGAGATCTTATTGTCTTCCTTTTTAACTCTCTTTTTTGTGTTGCAGCTAGGGATGGTCCGAACCTGCCGAGGTTCGGGTTCTTATGAACCCGAACGCTCGGCAGCAGATTCCCGCTATCTGCCGGCTCCGTGGAGCTGGCGGATACAGCGGGAGGAACGCCTGGAAAACTGGGATACAGTCTATGGCTATGGCTGTATCCCAGTTTTCCAGGCGGTCCTCCCGCTGGATCCGCTCGCTCCACTGAGCAGGCAGACAGCGGGAATCATTACCGAGAGTTCGGGTTCGTACGAACCCGAACCGAACTTGGTTCGGACCATCCCTAGTTGCAGCATGTAAGTGTAGTACATAAGGGGTTAAGCTCCTGCACCTATGTATTTAACCATAAGGGCCCTTAAAGTTAAATACAGTGGACTGACAGATAAGCAGCCGTTGTCTCTCTGCTCTGCCAGTCACTTTTGTAGCTGCTTCTGCCTCAAAGAGATTTTAGTTTTTTTTGCTACATCACCAGGCCTATATATATGCAGTACTTTGTGCGTAGGGGAGGAGGGACCCCGTACAGTTTTTAGCTATGGGCCCCATGAATCCTAGCTACACCCCTGTCCACTAATATCTATGTTGGAAAAATTATATACAGTGGTGCCTTGGATTACGAGTATAATTCGTTCTTGGACTGTGCTTGTAATTCTAATCCATTCTTAAACCAAAGCAGATTTTCCCATAAGAAATCATAGAAATGCAGACAATTGGTTCCACACCCCAGAAATAATAATTTTTTATTCTGAATAACATGTAAAACTAATGAAACAAACATTCAGAAATAGCAGAATTATAGCAGATATTGTAAGTTGGAGAGGATGGGAAACACAAGGGCGGACAGAGACTGCAGGAGCATGAAGGAATGAGCAGTACAGATGTGGGCACAGTATAGCAGCTCTCTGTCCGGGGAGAGAGGGTTACAGCTATGGAGAGATTACCCCCACAGTCCTGTCCCCTGATGTAAGCCCCAGCTTGAAGTGGATCTGCTATGATTTGGAAGGTGAGGGAGACTTCCTGGGTCAGAGTACAGGGCTGTAGACCCCGCTATGCAGACCATGCCCCTCCCCCACTCCCCCTTCCACCCAGTACAGGGAGCTCTTACACCAAAGCAATGCTCTTATACCAAGTCACAATTTTGAAAAACTGTGAGCTCTTAAACCAAAACACTCTTAAACCAATTTACTCTTAAACCGAAGTACCACTGTATGTGTATATATATATATATTTATTTATTTTATTTTAACTTAGATATTCAAGCATTGTAAGTTAACCTTATCATAATAATAGATGTGCTGAAGACAAATGTCACCATTAGAGATTTGTATACTTATATATATGCACATACATTAGTGCAGTAATTATTTGATAAGCAGCCATCAATATTGCCTAACAGAGACGTCAAGGACCTGAAGAGCAGCCGGCAATGAGCAGTTTTGTTTAAGGCCTTTGATCAGACTCACAAGCTCTTAAATTGCAGGGAGTCCGGATTAGATACGATTTTACAATAGGATAAACTAGGATACAGATTTAAACAGGATTTGACTTCAATAAAAGTCCTTAGTAAATACGCCGGAGCTGAATGCTTTATTTCATGTTTTGTTACTTTTGCCCACTCTAATGGGGGTCTCTAATCTGATGTTTAGCAACAGATTTCGTCCGTCCTTCAACTGACAGAAGCTTGAAAGAAAGCGGCCAATGACCCGTACTGAATCACAGTCAAGATGGACATTGTGAGGGTCACTTAAGCCGCAGAATAAGTGCTGACAGTTCTGAGGAGAGGTGAGTGCATTCATTTCCTTTGTGAGTCATTTGGAACAGAATTAGTAATTGTGAAGAAGAAACGTAAAAAAAAAAAAACAAATAGACTAATACTTTCATCATGTGTAACACCACTAATGAGTGTAATGGACCACATTAAGGGATTTCCAGGAATATAAGAAAAAAAGACCGAAATGTTTGCGTTTAGGATTTTTATAGTTAAACTATGTAAAGCTCTCAAATAAAGTGACAGAGAGACGGCGGCTAAAGGTATCTATAGAGGGGTCCTAGCAAAAAAATCTGATAGTTCATAATCATTGACGACTGCTCCACAATACTGTGCATGCATGTATAAAAAGAAGTGTATTCAGTGAATCAGGAGATCGAGGGCCCTCACTAAGAATCTTAAGTGACAATTTATTTGAAACATACAATCCAGCAGTACACTTCCAACCGGACGCAGGTAGCTGCTGTTTCACGCGTGAGCTTCTTCAGGAGGTCTGATGAAGAGCTTGCAAGGATGCAAAACAGCTCGCTACCTATGTCCGAGCCTGAACTCCCACCTGCTCTGCAGACTTGCTGTATTGTATGTCTCACATTTCAAACAAATCATCACTTTAAGGTTCTTGTTGAGTGCCGTCTATCTTCTGTTTCACTGAATAAACATCTTGGACTTCACTA
The DNA here is from genome assembly GCF_027789765.1 of Dendropsophus ebraccatus. NCBI lineage: Eukaryota > Metazoa > Chordata > Amphibia > Anura > Hylidae > Dendropsophus > Dendropsophus ebraccatus. Next base: position 12,001 of record NW_027208529.1, on the reverse strand, counting down.
TATAAAGTTGTCTGCACCACCTGTGTGACGCATGTTGTATACTCCTACTCCCAAAAGGTCGGAGAGTGATCTGCATTCGGAGAGTGAGGGTAAGTAATGGTGCCAATAACTGTTGCTACATTGCTGTGTATAAAAAGAAGAATATTGTGCACACGTCCGATCACCTACTGAGACCCATCCAACCTGTCAGATGTGGGACATTAAAAACATATCTGGTAAATGTTCTCAGTGACTGGAAAAACTTCATTTGCTTGGAACAAGCAAAGGCAAAATGGGTGTCCCAATCCAGGCAATATTTTTTCCCCATGTCCACAGCTTTGGGCTCTATAGTTATATATATATTTCGATCTCACCCAGTGACAGACATACTCCAGTGCTAGATATTTTGCCATTGGATACCAGTTTGCTTTTGATCCCGGTTATTCCCGTGACCAGCCAGGGTTTTTTTCCTCTAAATGTTTCTATACTGTTTGCCAGCCATTTAGATCTTCTATACCAGCTTATGTTGCAATGCCAAAGGAGCGGAAGCCAAGGGCTACAAAGTTTGTTAAAAGTTGAAGATCAGAAATTTTTTTTTTTCGTTTTCATTTCCAATGGTGTAATGTCAATACCAAATAAACGGTTCTGGAGGTGACCCCTGTTTTCCTGCTCGCTTTCATCGCTCAGCCCTGACTTCATCTCCCCAGTGCTGTAGAGGGACCAGAAGCAGCGCTGTTTATTTCCTTTATTATTGACTTGTTGGCAGAAGAAATTTTTTTAGTCAAGGTAAAAGGGAATGTTGCACGCAGGTGGGATTTTTATGATTCTTCAGCTTCGCCCCAAACTTGTCTTTGCGAATTGGCCTAAATGCCAAATTAATAGAACCAAATGGAGATCTACCATACTAGTTTTCTGGCCCTAACAAAAGAAACCCAACCCTATTATGAATGTACTTTTCATTCCTATCATCTGCAATGGTAAACATTACATCTGGCTACTGCATTAAACCTACTATGCATGAAGTTTGCTATTGGTGGTTTATGGAAGCATTTTTACAGGGTATTTTTATTATTGGCCTAGCCACAGGATAGCCGGAAGCAGACAGCTCCATACATTGTGTAGTAACTATTCACTTCAATGGTTAGGGAACATCACATATATTTGCAATATAAAATGTATACAACAGGTACTAGATCTGACATAGATATAAATGACTATAAATAAGACTTGTATTAGTGTTGCCTAGTGATGAGCAAACATCCCGATGTTCGGTTGGAATCATGATCGGTTTGTGTTTGGCGAAAATCCACAACAAATAACGAACGTACAGTAGAAGTGTAGGTTTCGGTCTACGCACATACGTGCAGATTATCAGGTGCAAATTCCGCAGTTGCGTACAGATTGCGTACATTTTGGTCTAGAGTTGCACACATACGTACAGATTATCAAGCCCAAAGCATAAATTACGCAATTGCATAGGTTCACAAATTCTAATATGTTTGAAATGATCGTTATAACCATTCCGATTATCAATTTTTTTTGTGATCGGCGAACTCAAACAATTAGCATCATTTTCATATGAACATACGAACATTTACGAAGATAGCAGGTATCACTGTGTCAGACAAGTGTGATTTATGGAAGGAATGCACATGTTATCCACATCAATGCAGTTAGGTCACAGATTATAAATAGATTCCCTCTAAATAGAAATGATCTGATGACTACATCCATGTCTGCCCTCAAAGGTGGATTGTAACAAGCGGATACGAGCTGCATTGAACGCTGGGTATTATTGGGCAATACAGAGATAGGGAGTGAATATGGGAACTAGCAACGAATGAGAAGAAATAATGTCATTCCAGAAAACAAGATCATCGAGGAATGAGATTTGATAGAGCTCAATACTGCCATCTTGTGCTCAAACACTCAGTTCACCACCATAAACACTAAATCACGATATGAAGTGCACCAAAGAGGAGCAGTACTATAGTGATAGTCGCTAATGCACACGGCCTTAAAGTGCTCACTAGATTAGCAAAGGATCAGTGGGCTTATGTTGTGACATTATAATAAGCTTCTAATAAGATGGGGGCCCCAGAGGTCCAAAAGAAGACCAGAATTTGTCACTATTCCTCGCAGCATGTATACTTTTAAATGGCCTGCATTAGATGATTGTCCCAATGCCGATTGTGCAGACAGCAGCTGGCGCCCACTGTGTATGGTCCTGGCTCCTGAGCAGACTACTTACCCACCCTAGACTAGATATAACTGTTTATCATGGGTCGGGAAAGGGTATATTGGTAATTGAGCACAGACATGCCACTGATCTCCCCCCCTCCTGTATATAAAGCAGTCGGCACATGACCACTGCAGGCCACATAGGTGTCCGTAATTACCAGCCTCACTGCTTGGTGATTGAAGTCACTGGCTGCCTGAGGGGGATCATGGTTTATTTTATATTTGGAGGCCATGTTGTGTATAGATGAAGCCTAAGCCCTTCTGAATAACTTTCTCTGTTGACCAAGAAGTAGTCCGAACCCAACAAAGTATGGGGTAGCCAGCGTCAATGGTCAGAATATCTATTGCGGCACAAACGTTTTCTGGCCTACAAAAGTTGCAAATATTTAAATGAATTTGCAGAAGTGGGTGGGGTTTAGTAGGAGGGGAGGGGCCCAACACGCCAAACAGATTTACTATGATTCACTCCAAAAATAAGTTATAGCAAAAGTGTACACCACCACAAGGGCAGCACCTGTAAAAGGGGTTATTCAGTGAAAAAAATTTCTTTCAAATCAACTGGTTTCAGAAAGTTATGTACAGATTTGTAATTTACTTCTATTTTAAAATCTCCAGTCTTCCAGTACTTATCAACTGCTGTATGTCCTGAAGGAAGTGGTGTATTCTTTCCAGTCGGACCAGTGCTCTCTGCTGCCACCTCTGTCCATGTCAGGAACTGTCCAGAGCAGGAGAGGTTTTCTATGGGGATTTCTGCTGCTCTGGACAGTTCCTGACATGGACAGAGGTGGCAGCAGAGAGCACTGTGTCAAACTGGAGAGAATACACCACTTCCTGCAGGGCATACAGCAGCTGATAAGTACTGGAAGACTTGAGATTTTTAAACAGAAGTAACTTGCAAATCTATAAAACTTTCTGACACCAGCTGATTTGAAAGAAAAAGATTTTCACTCCATCTTTCTATCAAGATTGTCATTCAATACGCCACCAATCGTTCTGCTTTCGCTATGAACGGCCGAGTGCAGGCAGCTTTCTGTAGCAATTACGGCCTCCTGAAAGCATAATAACGGCACATTGTGCTCAATAACCTCTCCCACTCATCAATGTCACATTAAAGTGGAAATGCTGCAAATGTTTAGTAGCCTTTTCTCATTACAGAGGCTGACAACCGACGTGAAGCCTAATTCACATTGTCGCCGTAATCAGGGTTCTCCTTCCTTCATTGCACAAGGATTTTTCGGTCGGATACCTTGTCCCGATGTTGACGCTCTTATTTTCCTTTTAAATTAAATCAGTCTTGCTCTTTTTTTTATTTTTTTGGAATGCTTTAAAAACCACTTGAGATTTACTCGAGTTTCAGGCCTGTGAACATGAGCCGGTGGTTGCATCATCTGACACATGCTGTTTGAGGACTTTTCTTCATAAAGTGACTCACTGAAACAGCCGCTTTTAAACTTAAAGAGGCCCTGGGCAACGAGCGCATCGACAACCCCACGCCTCTCCTGCCTGCGCTCCACTGTTATTGTTGGATGTGCCAATACTCAATGGATATGACTGAACGGTTTGACTAAAGCCTCCACGCTTAAGACGTGTGACAGCTGCTGTTGTGCCGCTCCGCTATTGGTCAGCCCGCATTATGATTTCATCAATCAAGGAAACCCTTGGGGGGCAGGGAGACTTGTCTCTTGCTCTGTTAATTGTGAGAATATTTATAAAGCTGGTTCTCATTTTAATGGCACGAGATGACACAAAACTTAAAAGGAAATGTGCACTTCTAAGGATAGCAAAAAAATAATAAAAAAAGAGGTAAGGAACTTGGCTCGGTCTTGGGCATGCAGAGAGATTTCCGTTATGACCAATAAAAAAAACTATTGATCGTGAAATATTATTTCTATGACTGTGTTACTTACGGAAACATGTATTCAAGATTGCCATGGGAAAAAAAAAACATTCCAGAACGCCCTGCGGAAGGATGAACATTATATCAGGATGAGGTATAGCAGACACACCATGTGCATGTGTAATACACAGTCATATACATATAATGCACATGTGTAGTTGTAAGCATACGCAGGTCAATGCAGATCTGATCAGACATAAAATTGAAAAACAATATATATGTTGCAGTGAAAATTGATCAAATCCTGGGAAATGATGGAATGACCGCGCTGTTACATCATTTCCCTAGGGATTTGATCAGATGCCTGACCCCTTTCAGGGAAATGACGGAATGAGCGATCGAGGACTCGCCTGGCTCTATGTTGTAGCTGGACGGGGGAGCAGAGCGGCACACCTCCCCGGCAGGCATATGGTGGCGGGGCGGACGGGGAAGCAGAGCGGCACACCTCCCCAGCAGGCATATGGTGGCGGGGCGGACGGGGGAGCAGAGCGGCACACCTCCCCGGCAGGCATATGGTGGCGGGGCGGAGGGGGGAGCAGAGCGGCACACCTCCTCGGCATGCATATGGTGGCGGGGCGGACGGGGGAGCAGAGCGGCACACCTCCCCGGCAGCCATATGGTGGCGGGCGGAGGGGGGAGCAGAGCGGCACACCTCCTCGGCATGCATATGGTGGCGGGGCGGACGGGGGAGCAGAGCGGCACACCTCCCCGGCAGCCATATGGTGGCGGGGCGGACAGGGGAGCAGAGCGACACACCTTCCCGACAGGCATATGGTGGCGGGGTGGACGGGGAGCAGAGCAGCACACATCCCGGTGGGCCTACGGCATTGGGGCAGACGGGGAGCAAAGCGGATGGGCCAAGGGAGCAGAAGGCGTGTCGCAGGGCGGGGTGGACGGGACTGGAGGCAGACGGGAGCATAGCGCCACACATCCCGGTAGGCGGACGGCAGCAGACAGGAAGCGGAGAGGACAGGCCGGGGGAGCAGGAGGTGCGTAGCAGGGGAAACGAGTGGAACGGGGAGCAGAGAGGCAGTGGAGGTGGACAGGGAGCAGAGCGGACAGGCTGGGGGAGCAGAGAGGCGATACGGTAAGTGAATTCTATGTCGCAGGGTGAAATGATAGAGTTCATTCCATTATTTCCCTGAAAGGGGTCAGTGATTTGATCAATTTCCTAGGGAAATCATGGAACGGCGCGGTCATTTCATCATTTCCCAGGATTTGATCAAATCCTTGATTCTAACATTTCAATGCAATGTGTATATACTACGGGATCCACGTGGGTAAATTCCAGCGGATTCCGTCGCTCATACCCGCTTGCGGCAGCGCGCATCTCCACCCACGCCATTCTATGGCCGGGCAGATTCCGACTCCCGCCAAAAGAACTGACATGTTAGTTCATTCGGCGGACGGCGGGATAAGCCTGGCTTTAGAATGGTGTCTATGGCACGTGCAGAGATGCACGCCACCGCAAGCGGGTATGAGCGATGGAATACGCCGGAACTTATCCACGTGGATTCCGTAGTGGGAACCCACCCCTATTCAGCTCTGGCAGAATAGGAGCAGAATTTTGAGCGGAATTCATGCTGAATTTAAGCTCCCATTGACTTCTACAGTATTCATCTAGCAGAATCCACCCAAAGAAGTGGCATGTCAATTCTTTGAGCGGAAAGCAGATCTGCGGCAGAAAATTCTGCTCGGAATTTCTGCACAATAGAACGGAAATCCCATTGAAGACAATGGGACATTGCTCTGTTCATATTTTACGGGAGGAATTTTAAGCTGAAATATGAGCGGATTCTGCTTCAATTCTTCACCTATTTCTCAGTGTGCACATACCCTGAGGGCGCATTCAGACTACGGAATTCTCGCAGATAACTTTCCACAGATTCTGTCGCTTGCCGTCGCTTCACTCTCCCCTCATCCCATAGATTCCATTCTATGGTCAGGCACATTCTGCTGTCCGCCAAAAGAATTAAACATTCCCTTAGGGACAGGGTATATTCACACTGAGAAAAAGAGGCGGAAGTTCTAAGCGGAATACCTGCTGCGGATTCCGCTCAGAATTTCTACCTCTTTTCTCCAGTGTGAACGTAGCCTCACTGGCAATGCTTTATGGGGAGAAAAGTATGCAATATAAGCATTGCCTTGCCGGTAACACTCCATAGACTCATCCTCATAGTTGCTTTTACATAATAAAATGCAACAGAAAAGACCCATGTTTTCTTACATTAATGGTTAATGCAAGTCTGTGGGCATCCAATCTAACCCGATGTCACATTGTGTAGGTAACACACTGCCGTGACGGTGGCAATTTCTGGACTCGCCAGCTTTTTCACACTAACAGATACTAGATAAACACATTGTGTAATCTGAAGGGAAACTTGAGACGGAAGCGTCATTTAATATGTCAGCCGGCAAAGCCCAGGGAAGCAGAAAGAGAAAAAAAATCATTGTGGGCCTAATAATACAATATGAACGATTTAACATAACATGTCATCGTGTGACAAGGTAGTTATTCTTTTAAGCAGGTGCACTGCAATTTTAGGAAAATGTAATCTTCAGAGGCTGTGCGGTACAATAGATGGCAGCTTGATGGGATTTGGCAGCCGTACAGATGAAATGGTATTTTTTCTCCCTTCTTAAAACCTTCCATCAGTGAGAAAGGGTCGCTGCCAGGACCTAAGACCGGCTCTGGATACAGAACGGATCAAATTTACAATTGGGGCACGCGGCCAAGACTCTCCCGGAGCCAAGCCGAAGACAACTACTACATCAAGTTCATTAAGCAAAATGAATAAATAAAATACTATAAGTCTTTGTAAATGAAGGGGAAAAAATAAATCTATGTTACGCTGGATTAAGTGCAGAAGTGCTAGGAAGGTGCCGGGTTCAGGTTTATTTTCTTTACAGCGGCTTTATAGACTGAACCTTTATGGAGCATTGTGTCTATTGATAGCCATTATACAATTCTTTCTTTAACCCCTTCATTGTTAAAGAGGTACTCCAGCGAAAGAGGTTTTCTGTTACATCAATTGTCAGAAAGTATTCTCTTCAGTGTGACACAGTGCTCTCTGCTGCCACCTTTGTCCACGTCAGGAACTGTCCAGAGCAGGAGAGGTTTTCTATGGGGATTTGCTGCTGCTCTGGACAGTTCCTGACATGGACAGAGGTGGCAGCAGAGAGCACTGTGTCAGACTGGAGAGAATACACCACTTCCTGCAGGACATACAGCGCCGGATGAGTACTGGAAGACTGGAGATTTTTAAATAGAAGTAATTTACAGATCTGTATAATTTTTTGACACCAGTTGATTTCAGAAGATAAAAATTTTTCATTGGAGTACCCCTTTAAGTAACCATTCATTTGTGTAGTGCTAGATGACCTAGAACCCACAAGACTAAAATCCTACTGCTGAATTGGTGAAGATGACACCCATGTCTCTCTGTAAAGGAATGGACAGTGTGCGTGTGTACTGCTTTTTCCATCTTTAATGTATGTTATACTGTAACGTGATTTGTGAGACACTGCAGTGTTTATTATTAAACACTAGGTGTCACTGTTACAATCAACATATATACTCTTGCAGCAAGAAACTGGGGCAGAGTGTGGCTAAGCAACACATGGCGTGGTAAGGGAGTCTGCTGCGCTCAACACAGTGAAGAAGCTTGAATCCGCTGCCGTGAATAGTGCCAGTGGACACAGCAAACCAGAAGGCCCCATAGGCAGAAAAGGAAGAGGTAGGAAGCCAATGAGATGTCAGTGTAAAGTGCTGCTTCTGGCCTGTATAGTGACTTGTAAACTAGGGTGCAAGTTCATCTTTCTCCAGGAGACACAGAGAGGCCAGTAGCTGCTGAAGCGCCACTTCATCGGGCCCATGGGGGTTCATCCAAACTCTTTTTACGCCTTTTTACAGTCATGTACACGGCAGTATTGTGGTCAGTGCCTGGATGCAAAATATAGAAGAAGTGCACATGTGTGTATGGGTTTCAATCCAGCTTTGGAAGGAGTGTGAAGAGGCCTAAGCATCACTGTATAGGATGAACGCTTTTTAAAAAGCAACCAAAGATTCTTGAAATGCCTGACGAGAAATGTTTACAGACTGCACTGTACAAATGTGTTATTAATCGGCTGTATGAGGAATGGAATAAGAATTTGTTTGCTTAAAGGCAGGTGGACTCAATTCACAGCTATTTGGTTATACTTGACCTAATCTTTCTTACATTTAATGCAATGTAAAAACAAACAAAGACAACAATCCCGAGAGGTCAATGTCTGAGCAGTGTGAACTCTGACCATTCGCATACATAGGATGAAATGATATAGTGCAGGACCCAGCTGCCGGTCTTACCTCCCATTGTGTTGACATCCAAGACTGGTGCATCAATCAGAACCTCTGTCCTGCTGACCCGTACTCTCCGAGGGACAATCACAAGTCCATTGTGTGTGGAGGGGCCTGACCTGTGCCATGTGATCTGGCCCTCCAATTCTCTTGCTATTCAGACCACGCTCCTGCATGCCAATGAACAGACTGGCCAAAACGACGCCACCATGGCTGTGGGATGTTACCTAAAGGCCACATTGCACAGACATTGGCGAGAATATGGTGACGTGACTTTGGCTGCATGTAATAGTCGGGCTGTGGGGATGCGCCTTACGGCCTCTTTCATATTCCCCTGTAACCAGTTGTCTTTGGGCTGAGAACTGAGAACTCTCAAGGACATAAAAGTGGCACTGCTTCTGCTAGAGGGAAGTATTGTAAGAGGTCCGACACTGGGACACCCTGTAAACTCCAGGATGGGGCCCTGATTGTTTGTCTATGCAGCTACCAAGTACAACCCTCATCTAACTTCGGCAGCTCCGTAGACAATGTACGGGGCGATAAGTCGTCACTATGTTCATAACAATGTCTTGAGGTCCCCATGACCCAACCCTGACAATCTGACGCTTATCCTCTATCACAGCTGTGGCTGTCATTATTTATTTATTTTTTTTAATAAAAAGAAACGAGATTCAAATGCGCCAAATAAGCCAAAGCCTTTTCTTGCAAAAACAGCACCACCCCTGTGCCCAGGTTGTGTTTGGTATTACAATTTGTAGAAAAGTACATGTATGTGTCTATATTCTCAACAAATGTCGCCATTTAATTTTCTTAATCTTGCCTAGCTCTGTGCTAAACCTTTGTTTCGATGCTGCCAGGGCTTTCTGTTGCTGGGATTCCCATGTAAAGAGCTAAAGTTGCCATGATTCCTTTCCTCCATTTGCAACTGCTTGCAGACCCCTCTAATACAAGGTGTAAGGTAGTGCTGTAATAAGCTTCTGAAGAAGGAAATGGGTCAAGTAAGAGAATTGGATAATTGTGTGCAGGGTTCCCCACAGTTGGGATAGAAGCCTTTTGTCAAGTCACTGCTGAACAATTGTTCATCCATACAGGCCATTAGGAGTTGTAGATTAAATGTACTATTCACTGACTATCCCACCATACGGGAACAGATATTTGTTTTCTATGAATTATACCAGAACAATGCAGCATCACAATGCATTTCATACGATCATAGTCTAAAGCTGTATTAGGAGCTTGGAAAATGATTAACAGAGCTAAATGTATTAACCAAGAGAAACATCCAAAATGTCTCGCACAATGCAAGTGAGCTGGAATTAGAGCCAGTCAGGTAAGAGAAATGGCCAGAAAGGAAGCATCCATATGAAGTGATATGACAAGCCATTATTAAAAGCAGACAGCAGCAGCCTCCAAAGATTCACGAATAATTCACAGGACGTTCATCTGACTAATACATCATGGAAAACAGTCACGGTTGTTAGGCGCAGTTCTCAATGCCACGTTTCTCCCTACTGACGTCAATGTGGGGCAACTGTGGCAGGCTGCGGCCACTTATAACGGCCGCCTGCCAATGATACCCCACCTGTGACTCTCCAACTGATGCAGAAATACAACTCCCTATCTAGGCATGCTGGGAGTTGTAGTTTTGCAACAGTTGGAGAGTCACAGGTTTGACAAGTGTTTTACAATCCCATAGATGTTAATAGGAGTTATGGAAATAGCACTGTGATATACAATCCTATCATAACTTCTTCCTTACGCTGTTTCCCTAATTCCCTTTCACTTGTATTTTTAGTTATGCTGCTTGGCTGTTTTGGCCACCCCTGGCTGCTGTATCCAGGCTTCATCTCTACTTGTCTACCTTTAATGCACCATTGGGACAGCAACAGGGGAGTTACACATCTTGGTATTGCTGCCCACCCACAAATAGCCCACAGAAAGGAGAAGGATAAGTAACAACAAAATTTCACATGTGTATTACTGATCGATAACATCAGACTGATCTGAGGATTCCTGTTAATAACCAGAGTATGTTTGCAATAGGAATAGTGGGAGATTTGGAATGAGATCACAGTTTCTTCTGTGAGTAAATACTGCCACACAGTGGCTGCAACTGTAACTTCACCTTTCAAATTATTAAAATTGTAGTTACAAAATGTGAAATTAAACCGTATTATTCTTTTCTCTGAACAGATTAAAAATGATTGACAGAAAGATTAGTATCATTGCTTTTGTAAAACTTTCTAGTAAACTGAGGCTGAAAATGCAAAGGGTTCGGCTGGTCCCATAGGCTCCATTCTATGCGCAGGCAATTGTCATATCAATTCTTTGGGCGGATGGTGGAATCCGCCTGGCCATAGAATGGAGTCTATGGGACGGACAAAGAGTGAAGTGGGAGGGAAAAGAGCGGCGTTATCCACATGATTTTCTTAGTATGCATATATCCATATTCCACACTGTCATACACAAATTGTCATCTTTGTGGTTCACAATCTAAATTTCAGAGTAAGTAATATGTATCTTTTTCAGGTTCCTGAAGGAAGCACACACAAACACACTATCTGTTCATTCATTATTTTTTAGGCCATTTTTAAAGTATTTTTTGAGCTGTAAGAAAAATTAAAGCTCCCCTCACCCCCCCCCCCCCCCCCAAAAAAAATGATAAAGGACCAATAAATGGGCCAAAATGTGACTTTAAAAGAGTCTATATTTAGTGCAGTGATTGCTCCAAAATTACAATATATTTTATAGTAGTTAAGTTAAGTTAATTATAGTAGTAAAGAACTCAATTTAACAAGTACAACTATTTTTGAGCCATCTTCTGAACCTTAATTTGCCTTTGCAGTCTGTATCTAATACTTCACCCTGTGTCCCGTTGCTGTAATGTTGGGTGCTGCCATCTTGGTGACGTCACTGCGTTCCAGCGCTGGTACTCAGTAGCGTCAACAAGATTGCGGCGCCCAATGTTACAGCAACAAGGCAGTCTGTATCTTTATTAAAGGACGCTGGTTGACCTCAGGGAGATCAACCAAAACACCGCAGAGGCACCATCAACGTCAGTGTATTCTAGAACATTGCCCCCTGGGAAATGAAATATGCAAAAGAACACTGCAGAGACACCATCACGTGTCAGTGAACTAGCCAGACCTTCCTCTGGAAAGGAACAACCAAGCCAAGGAATGTCTCCAATTAAGGAAAACACCTAAGCAAGGTATCCATCCACAGACAGTGTCCTTTTGCATGCACTTACTAGTCATTGCTCCCACTAGCCAGAAACCTACTCCACACTGATGAGGGGCAAAACCCCCGAAACAGCTGTCTGTGGATGGATACCTTGCTTAGGTGGTTTAGGTTGCTTAATTGGAGACATTCCTTGGCTTGGTTGTTCCTTCCCGGAGGAAGGTCTGGCTAGTTCACTGATGTCGAGATACGTGATTGTGTCTCTGCAGTGTTCTTTGCATATTTATCTTTATAAATACATTAAGGGACACTGAGTAATACCCAGCGACCCCATGCTGAATAGCACAAGATCACTGTATTGACGG